>NC_086240.1:12110156-12410156 GCF_036321145.2 Pelmatolapia mariae
TTCCTTCAGCCGCGTCTTAAAGTGGATCTTAGTGGCGGAGGAGCGCTCCAGCATCCAGTCCTCTGCATCCAGTGCGCCTCGGAGACACACATACACGCGGTCTCGCGCTCTCTCTCCCTCTCTCTCTCTAGCATACTCTCTATGTCTCTCACTCTTTCACACAGCACAGGATAGAGGGAGAGACCGACGCGCAAGAGCTCTTTTCATCTTCTATATTTTTTCCCCTATTTTGTTCCTTTCGCTCGCGTCGCCGACTTTATTCCAGCTCTTCATTCTCTGAGAAACTGTTATATTCCAGCATACAGCAATCCTCTGTGCCCTGCGCGTATTCTCATTTTTCCCCCCCGCAGGAGTTCAGGTTGTCCCCCTCTTCATCAAAAGGGTAAGTAACCTTGTCCTCGGATACCTCCCTCTCTTGTTCTCGTTCTGCCTCGCCTGCGCACGGTGGGCGGAAAAAATAAACAAATCAAACATCGTTAACGGGGAAATTTATTATGGTAATCAACTGCTAATCATTTCGATACGACATTATTTGCTCTGTTTCGTACCCTCATCTTGATCTGTGGTGAGAGTTGCGCGAGCAGCCCGTGTTTGTCTCGAGGATGATTTGCGAGCGGTAGCCCAGCCTTCCTCATCAAAGCACAGAGATCAAGTTGATTTCCAACTTTAAAAAAGTAAGTTTGGGAAGCGAGTTTTTGTGCGAAAGGAATCGTGATTTCTAACACGGGCTGTTTTTGGGTGGTTTTTTGGTTTTGTTTTTTTGTTTTTTTTAGGCTTCATGTGTTTGGCTCTCCTCCGCGCTTATTGTAAACTGTGAATTTGCTATGACCTCATATTGTCTTTGTCCCATTGGCTAAGTCTTATTTCGACTCATTACGGTATTTTTTAATTGATAAGTCAAACAAAAAGTCTTGCACAGTAAACTACCGAGGTACTCAGCCCTCCCGGTTGGTAAATGGGGTTTCTATCTTGTGCGGTAGCTCTCTAGGACAGATGTGATAAAGCGCAGTGTTTCGACTGTGTGCGCAACTCTTTTGATATCCAGGTCTGTTCGCTGGCAACTAAACAGATATCCAAACCAACAGATTTCAGTCTCACTTGAAGAAATGTTGCCGGACTTTTAGTTCAAACCTTAAAGAATTATTTTTAATTGAGTTTAAAACTTGAACTTTGCTCCTTTAAAAAAAACTTTTTGCATTTTCCTTTTTTTCCGTGAGAGGTTTAAATGGTCCGTTTATGCGTGTATTGTTTATGAGTTTTTAATTAAGGTGTATCCTTAAAGTTTGAGTGAATTTCTGTATATGAGTATGACAGATGCTTAAAATTGTTGCAAGTTTTTTTCTTTAAGAGAGAGAACAAGAGAGTGTGAGAGTGCGCATGGGCAATAGGGGACAGGTGCGTGTTCGGCAAAGACAGGTGCTGGTGACTATTTCAAGCAAGTTTCCCGAGGCAGTGAAGTGCGTTTCTTCTTCTTTCTTTCTTTCTTTTTTTACTCGTGTGGATGTATCAGGTCTTGTCTGTATGCCTGGATATGGCTATCACGACCTGAGCCAAAGGCATTTATCAAATGTTTTATTTTAGAATACTGGTGTCACAGTTTAACCCAGTGTGCATCCAGTAAGTCTGTACTTTCACAGTTTTATCTGCTACAAAATGTCATTTTTCCTCCCTAAATTACATCAAATACCATGTGCAACATGTGCACCACACTGCACAGTTTGCAACAAAGCCAACAGCAATGTTGTGTGTGTGCGTGTGTGCGCGTGCATGCAGTGTGAAAGTGTGAGCCTTAGTGGCAAGACAGAAGTCTTTTAAAAAGTCTTTTCACATGCACTGACAATGTAAAGATGATACGTTTCTTTTAGTCAGAGCTGAGGAAAAAGTATTCCTGAATCAAAAGAGAGAAATTTCTCCTGCTGTTTGCTTTCACTTGCACTTCAAAGAGAGCCTTCGAAATGAATGCCTTTGAATGTTAAATTATAAACATAGATCTGAACCCGCCATGTGACATGACTGCAGCTGCATTTCCATGTGAGCCAAATCAATATTTTTTATGTTTGCACACTATAAAAATTTAAGTTACCTTAAATTCATTAGATTTTATCATTTTCTGACTGAGCCATTGTGAGTCCTGACAAAAACTGTCTTGTTTAAAAAAAAAAAATGCCCACCTACACTTTTATCCTAAGAAAACACTGAAACAATTCACAAATTACTCACCTCAAAATATGTAATTTTTTTACAGAAACATTAAATTGTTTCTGACAATTACATTTGAGATAGGCTGCATCTGATATGGCTCTGACTGAGGCACTGCCACCGCTGCTTACATAGCATTATTGATGCAGCCCTGTACTGACAAAACGTTTTGCTTTCAGAAGGGCATTAGGGTTTTTTGTAAGAGCGCTTTAAGTTGCTCCTTGCCAGAGTTGACCCGCGTGACCTATTCATTTGAGCAGAATTAACTGCCCTTGCCAGATGAAAAGACAAACAAAAAACACAGAAGTGAGCTCATGCTGGCACCAAAATCAATAGGCCTATTTTGTGTTTCTTTTTTGTGTCACTTTTCCCATTGAGTATGATATGATGGCCATATTGATTAATGTGAATGCAGGACTTTTACAATTGCGCAAAGACTAAACGTGGTTTTAAATATTTTGAAATTTCTTGTTGAATTGACCGACAGCGTTTTAGGCTTCAGTAAAGTGTGTGCAGTGATACGTAGAATGTGTACGGCCTCCTCCATGCTTTTTTGTTTTTTGATGATCTTAACCCTGTTTCTTTTTATTTGATTTTGTGAGCTCCTACGTTGGCTCTCACTGCACAATCATGGAAATGAGGACAAGTACTTAAGTAATTATCATAATTTTATGCAGCTTTGTGTTCCGTGGGAATTGGTTCAGTGTCGCGCAGCATGTAACATGGGACAGGATAAAATGTAGGACTTTGCCCTGGAATGTCGAGCCAAGGCCTAATTCTGACCCCGTCTCCCTTTAGCCCTGTGTACTTACTACCTAAATGTAATGATGAATGTTTAACGTTCATCACTTGCAGAAACTAAGACGAGGTACTCTCTGCTGCTTTGAGAGAAATATCTTTAGTTTAGACCCATTGAATCGGCTACTCCAATTCTCTAGAGGTTAACGGATTCTGACTTTTTCAGTATATGAAAAAATGTTTAAGCTTTTTTCTTTCTTTTTCTTTTTTTTGGTACAGCTTTGGTTCTTGCTTAAGGACAGGCCAAAGTGAGGGAGTTAGATTCTGAAAATATTTTTCACTTTGGTGAGTCATGCAGCTGTGATTTTTCCCCCCTCCAGGTACTCAGAGGCTTTGATCCTAGAGGACTGGGTGTGTGGGATATGGCCCAATAGCAGCAGCCCGTGATGCCGGACCATGACAGCGACTCCCTCCTGAACAGACAGACCAAGCGAAGACGTGTGGACATTGGTGTTAAGCGGACCGTGGGCAGCACATCCTCCTCCACAGCAGCAGTCACCGCAGCCACCACTGATAACATTGCCCGCGCCAAAGCAGCCATTTTTAGTGCCATGAACTCTTTGAGCTCCCATTCTCACCACGGATCAGACACCGACTCCATGGAGTGCTCCGTTGTGCAGCCACATGGTGGGCCTGGCGTTGTGTCAGCTAGTGACAGTGAGTCCAAGTCCAATGTACTCCGAAAGCTACTGAAGAGGGCCAACTCATACGAGGACACCATGATGCCCTTCCCTGGCACCACCATTATCTCTCAGCTTCTCAAGAATAACATCGCCAAAAATGGAGGAGGGCCCGAGAGGGGAGAAAGAGGGGACAGGGGTGATAGAGGGGACTCTGGCTTCCCTGGATCAGGGCTCTCTAATGCAAGTTCTGATGCTCCCCAAGAGGATGCCTGCAGTAACTCCTCCCAGGACAGCACCCCACAAGAGTGTTTGTCACCATTTGGCCGTCCTCCTGGCCTGGCCACCTTTGACATAGAACGTCTCAATGATGAACACCTGCGTGCCAAGAGAGCTCGCGTAGAGAACATTATCCGTGGCATGAGCCATTCCCCCAGCGTGGTAGTACCTGCTGCTACCCGTCATGAGCGTGACCATGATATGGATGGAGAACGGGACATGGAGCTGGACTGCCCACCTCCTCAGTCTCAACAGCAGGCCCCCAGCAGCCCACGGGGAGGCGAGGTGTGCAGCAGTAGCCGAGAGAACAAGCGTAAACAGCGTTTGCCACAGCAGCAACAGCAGAGCTTCACCCAGCTGGTTTGCCAGAGAAAGGAACAGAAGCAGGAAGAGCGACGGCAGCTCAAACTGCAGCTGGAGGACATGCAGAAGCAACTACGGCAGCTGCAGGAGAAGTTCTTTCAGATATACGACTCAACTGATGACTCAGAACACAACGACCTCCACAATGACATAGGAAACATGTCAGAGGACAGCCCAGCCAGGTCTGATAACGGAGGTGACGATCGGGGTGGAGATGACTTGCGCTCTGACAATGAGATGTCTGACCTGGATCCGGGCCATTTCATAGACAGGGCGAGGGCATTGCTTCAGGAGCAAGCCCTGCTGGCTGACGGAGAGAAGCCAAGGAGAGAAGGGCTTAGCAGGAACAAAGGACACGGAGGTCCGGGTTCCTCGATGCATGCTGAAGGCAAACAGCTGGCAGAAACGCTGAAGCAGGAACTCAATTCTGCCATGACCCAAGTGGTGGACACAGTGGTTAAGGTGTTTGCAAAGCCTCCACGCCCTACACCTCAGCAAGCCTTTCCTACACTTTCCATACCTCCTGAAAGATTTCCTACTGCTGTCAATGGAGACAACCCCAACTTTCACACCGCCAACCAGAGGCTGCAGTGCTTTGGCGATGTCATCATTCCCAATCCGCTCGACTCCTTTACCAGCATGCCCGGGATCCCCGGCGCAACCAATGACCAAACTGAGGCACTGCCCTTAGTAGTGAGGAAAACACCCAGTGAGCACCACCACCAGGCCTCAGCTGTGGGTGCTCACGGTGGAAACCACCACCCCGCCCTTCACCCCTCCTCACTCTCTGCCTCCATGGGCTTCAGCCCCCCATCCTTTAGACACCCCTTTCCACTGCCTCTCATGGGCTACCCTTTCCAGAGTCCTCTTGGCGCACCCCCAGGTAGTTACACAGGCAAGGACCGTTCTTCACCAGACTCCATGGACCTGTCCAGGGAAGGCACTGGCTTGAGGACCAAGATGTCGTCAGGTCATCACCTGGGGCACCACCATCGTTCTTGTTCACCAGCACACCCTGGCAGCACAGCCGAGGGGCTATCCCTGTCCCTCATCAAGTCTGAGTGCAGTGATCTCCAGGACATGGCTGACATCTCACCCTACTCAGGCAGCAATGTATCCTTTAACAAATCAGGGTGGTGCACGTGTGAGTGTGCGCGTGTTATTGGTCTCAGCTGCGTTGGACGCTTGAAAGGCCAGATAAATAAATGTTTTAACATTGTGTGGTCCCGACTTACAGAGGCATCAGACTATCTCATGCCTCTGTAAGCCAGGGGGGGAAAAAAATCTGATTTCTGGTGGTAATTCCCCATAGATACAGGTTCGAAACACTGCATCTGAGCCACAAAGAGTTAAAAATCAAATCTTTTTGAGTATGTTTGAAACTAGCCTAAGAAACTGAGAAATTGTTGATGAATCACTTTTCCTCCCACTGCTGTTCTCCTCTCCATTGTACTGCATTGTTGTATTTATTTTTACACTCATACCTCTTCCTTCTCACAGCACCCTACAGCTTTTTCTTCCATCTTCAAACCTAAGTGCTTTAAAAGCCTTCTTGTCACATATCGCTTACTCGCAAAAGATTAGGCCCCCACGACATTAACCACCCCAATTCTCCTTATAAAAATGGCCTGGAAGAACAAGGAGGGGAATAGCTTCCTGGAACTTGGCACACAATAGTGTTATATAGCCTGCCTTATAGTTTAACCCCTGTGTGCCCCAATCATGCCCTGTGGATAAAGAGGCTATCCCCTACGGGAGGCTCAAATTGAATCCCCTGGGGACACGGGACTAATAGCTTAAACATTCAGTGCCTTCTCCGTTTCCTGTGTACCTCCTTAGTCCCTAAGTATTCAACACCCCTTAACCCTCATAAAAGTTTGATTGGCGTCACACTACCTTTTTTTGTCTTCGTGTCATTAACATTCATTATGTGCTTAACTAATTAATCCTATCGCTCTGTACCTGTTGTGGATATTATTAGCGAGTGAATATGTACACTTAACACTTTGGTTCCCTTGTTTGTGCACACCTGAGTGCCAAGCCTTTTGTGTGTCTGTGTGCGTGGATGCGTGTGTGCGTGTCCTTTTGTGTGTGCGTGTCACAAAAGGTTTGCCCGAGGAATCGGGAAAGATGTATATTTATGATTGCTTGTGTTTTCTCTTGTGTTCCTCTTATCATCCATCGCTGTTGTAAAAAGCCCACAATCATTGTCGTTTCTTCTCTCTTTTTTTCATTTCATAAAGATCTGTCAACAGCCCGGGGGGCCCTTCGGCTGTTGCTTGGCAGCCAAATACTTCTTTTTTTGTTTTCCCTCCCTGCAACCCCCCACACCCCCCTCCTCCCTCCTTTCTGTCTTTTCTTTGAAGCGGACGTTAACAGGTGTTTGCAGCGAGCTGTTTATCTTTCATTACCTCGCCTTGTCTTGTCTTCTGACCCAAGGGTGAACGCTTTCCAGAGATCCATAATCCTTTGCTTCTACGGGCTCCCGATGGAGGGATGAAAAGAGAGAGACATACAGAGACTGAGAGAAAGTAGAGAACAATCAAACCACATATGCCAGATGCTGTGGCTTTCATTGTAGCATTTATAAATTCAGGGCATTAACAGACGTACTCTTAAATGGAAAAGAATAGAAAGAACATGTCCACATGTGTTTGACATGTGCTTGCTTTTATTTTTTCATATTTTATTTCTCAATCCACAGGTTTCGAAGCAAAGTTTGCCATTTACGAGATATGGTTTTGCGCATTCTTTATTTTAATTAGCGTGACATGTATGAATTTGTTTGTTTGAATTTGCATCTGTTTTTATAGCAGCTTCCATTAGTGTGTTTTTTTTCCCTAAGCCTCAGAAGTCAGGGACAGCTTGTCAGACATTTTGCGAGGTGTGTTCAAGTTCACCAGGTCTCGGCAGTATTGTGGAGCAGATGGCTGCTATCAATTTCCTCATTTGTTCACAGTCCGACTCCAAATTTTCTTGTCCTTACACCTGGAATTAGGAAGTAGAGCAGCTATTTTCCTCTCATGACTTTGGGCTTTGGGGAAGTGTTGTGAGAATGATGATGTCTTGTCAGATGTGGCAGGCGAACAGTGGGCCAGCTGGTGTGAGTGCACCATCATGACAAAATAATAGCCTTGCACACCACCCCTAAGTCCAATCACAATTACATTTGCAAGCTGTGAGTGAATTGGAAATAGAAATGTCTCATTAGGAAATATGAAGCTTCTTAATTGGTGGCTCAGTGGAGGTGGTATGGTGATATAACCGGAGAGGTGAGACCTTAACATCTTTGTCTTAGAACAAATTTTAATTTCGGCGATAAGGACGTAGAGAGGGGGGGGGATGAAGCGACCCGTATACTAATTGAAAAAGCAAAAACAAATTAATCTAAGTGTAAGAGCGTGCCTTCAAACAAATCCCACCTTGCCTTATTGCAACAGAGATCTCTTTTCCTTCTGCCTCTCCCTCTCGCTCGCTCTGTCTGAGGATCCCATTGTATCCCCTCCACTCGGAGCAGATGGTGTGGTGTGGAAAGTGAAGTGCTGCTCTTTTGGCCAGGCCTGTCAGAGTAACACCAGTCTGCCAGGGTTTCCCCCACAAGACCCTCGCTGCGTATACAACTGACTCTCCCCTCTCTCTCTCTCTCTCTTACTGAATCACACAAAGTAGACAGGGTCTTTAAGGAGCCAACCCAGCGTGGTTCAGCATTTGCTGGCTTTGCCGTGTAACCCCGAGGCCAAGGGCAATCCAATCGAGCAGCTGATGCCTTCTTCCCGCTCTATAGTTACAGCTACATCTGGACACTTGACTGATTTTAACGGCCGCAGTCACCCCGGTTCATCATAAATTATGTCGAGCAATGTATCCTGTCCGCTCAAGTGTAAACAGTCTTCGGGAAAACTTAGAGCTGTATCTCCTGCGTGATTTAAATCCCTGCCTCGCTAATGAAAACCCTTGTTGAAACAGCCCGGGGTTTTAACACGTTCCCCCGCCCTCCATCCCCTGTTCCCTTTTCAATGTCTTATCCTCCAGATTGATATTATCAGTTGCATTATACGGCCGTTAATTCACCATGGAAATGGCTTGGGCCATTCGGTGGCGCAGATGTGTTTCATTCTCCCCATCACTGGCTGAGTCCAAAGCCTCAGAGCCCCTCTTCTCCTTCTCCTCCTCCTTCTTTTGCTCCTCCAAGGGTTTGGCAGCATCAGAGGAGCTGGGGGGCAGGGGTGGAGCAAGGGGGTGGAGGAGGGGGATGTAATTGAAGGCTGGAACCATGCTATCCCTCAAGGTGCCCCCACCAACCCATCTCCATCCGCTCGCTGCTGCTCAATCCAGGCGATCCATTAGGAAGACGAGGGAATCTGACGTGTATTTGAATATAGTCTCTGTGAGCACGAGCTGGGTTTTTGTGCCGGTGTTCAGGACTATCTCCTAGACCTTGTTTTGTCACTGATATGAAGCCAACATCAGACAGTCATATTCAGGCTTGGCATGTGCTGTCGCCAAGCCATTAGGCCTTCTTGCCCGTCACTGGCGTTAACTGCTGTCTTTGTCTGTGATATGCAAATGTCTCCTTTTTTCTTCTTCCTTTTTTTAGGGGGGGGCGGAGGTTAGCACAGGGTGTAGGCAAAGGCGTTTGCTCGCTTTGACTGTGAAATGAGCCTCCTTATGTAAAAGCAAGAGCTGTAGTGCTGGCCAGCGTTTTATTTACCGTGACGCTCTCACACCTGATACGCACGATGCTAATTGCAAGCAAATGGTTCTGCTTTGGTGCACTGTCTTCAGCCTCCTCAACCCCCCTCTGCAGTAACCCTGCACTCATGCCTAAAAGGAAATTTGGTTACCCACCATCCAAAAGATTATTTCTTGCCAAAATTACTGCAAATTATTACCAAGTTCTAGTTTGTGGCAATGTCTGTGTTTGCTTGATGTAGAAGTTTATTTTTGATGTTCTCCCCCCTCAAATTACTGTCGTTTTCCTTAATACCAGCTGTTTTCAGATCCAAGAAGGTCTCTCCCCAAATCATCTGAAGAAGGCCAAGCTCATGTTTTTCTATACCCGCTACCCAAGCTCTAACATGCTCAAGATGTATTTCTCTGATGTCAAGGTGAGTCCAAAACATGCTCATGATCTACAGACTTTCTTTGACCTTACAAACCTTTCCATTTTTGCCATACACCCTTCAAAAATTTGCTTTTAATTTTGCTTTGACGATCTCTGTGTTTGCTGTCTCGTGTGTAACAAATGAAAGGACAGGCAGACACCTTCTCCGACTTTCTGTCTTTTGCTCCAGTTTCTTCTCTACTTCCAACACACCTGCTTTAAAAGGGGAAGTTTGATTTGTTAATTGTGATATGCCAGCTTCGGTTGGCACGAACAATGTACACTTGTCTTCCCTTAAAATGATGTCGTTTCCTTACTAAGGCATTGGCTTTATGCAAAAGATGAAAGAAGAGGAAGTGGAATGGGTTTACGTGAGGGAGCTGTAGAGCCTATAAGTATTCTAAAGATAAAGACCGGGATGAGTAATGGAAGGGTGGAGAGGGCAGAGAGGAGGATGGAGCCTAGAGACAGAGGAGTGGTTATCCGAGCAGGTGTAAGGAGGACGGTTTGATGGAGGGAGAGGCGAAGCAAACAAGTTCAGTCGGAGAAGACGGAAGGGATAAGCGCAAGCGCCACTTGGGAGTTTAACGAAAAATTTGGAAAACGAAGAACAATACTGCACAAAAAAAAAAAGACCAGTAATACAATGGCCGTTGTAGATAACATGGTCGTTTTGTGTTATCGTTTTTTTATGTATGTGTGCTTCTTTTTGGACTACACAGAGGAGTAAACACTGTGACAGATCCAGGTTATCTCATTCAAATCAGAAGATAACGGTTTTTTTCTCCCCTCCGCTCTTGTGTGCCGTCACCACCAACCGTGACTCGCGGTTCACTTGACTTTCACTCATGATTTCTTTGGATGTTTGGAAATTCTCACATCATTTTTTTAAAAAAAAAACAACAGTACAGCGTCAGACTGATTTCAATTTTCCTGTTCTATTTTTTTTTTTTTTTAAATAGCGCAAACACTTAATATTGACGCTTTTAACCATTTTGCTCCAGTGACTAATCATTCCCATGGAGGTGGCCTCTCCTCATGAATGGCCTCATCAGATACTTAAACAAGGTCAAGATAATTAAGGGGATTATGAGTCACACACTGGTCTGTTTTTGTTTCCAGAGGAGGACAATAGACTCGAGCTGTAAGTTAGAAGACATGTATGGGAATGAGACCATCTAATTAGATTCACCCCGCGCAGCCTCTTAGTGAGTGGTTGTCTTCAGACAAAAAGTCGCGAAGGCTAATCAGGTCTTGACTAATCAAGGCTGGACTGTCAAGAACCCTGTGAACGTGGGAAGTGGGTTGCCCTAACAAGTGGAGGACGCCGTGGCTGTTGTTCCCCTTCATTAAGCTTCTTTTATGACTTTTTTTCTTTACTTTGAGGTGTTTTTTTTAATGTTTTGTCAGATGTGTCACGATTCCATTGTTGATATGACAGAATATCCTCTCACTAGCTCAAAGACATCTCTGTTATTGTTATGGATATTGTTATAATGGTTGGCGAATAATGAAATATTAGATAAACGTATTCAGTCGATTAATAAAGTCAGCTAAAGTTATTGTACTTTGGCTTTACAGTCTATGAATTATAGGTACCTTTGATTTTGCTTTTTCTACATTTCGCTTTCATTTTCAAGCAGCCCCAACCTGCCTCACCTGCACTTTTTATTTTTCTGGTCCATCTCTCTGTGGCTTTTAGCAACAAGCCTCAGCATTTGGGCCAGTCATGTGCTGTGGCGGCAGCAGAGGCCAGGACGGTTTTTCTCTTTTCTATATGTCATTCCTTCTCCTTTCTTTTTTTTCGCTGATGGTGTGGCATGGTATGTGCGCCTCGGCGGGGCCGGGGAGAAAGAAAAGCCAGCGGCTGGATTTTGAGTCACCGCAGTAACAAAAGCCCGCTTTCCAGGGCCGCTTTTTGTGTGCAGTCAGCCAATAGGCAGCCAGAGATTATCTCCCACAATTCACTCCTGCGAAAACAGGAAACGTTGGAAAGCCCTGATGACTGTGAAGGGGCTTACGAGAGAGAGAGCGGGAGAACGAGAGAACGAGAAAGAGAGAGAGGGAGGCCCGCACAGGCTTCTCTGTCTTTCTGCTCTCCTCTCCGGTTGTTCTGGATGGTAGCTTAGCGCTCTGAGGTCATCTGTGTGCTTTCTGCTCCATTGTTGACCACCATATCAGAGAAAATGTTGGCGAGAGAGACAGTTTGGCCTTTCATCTGCATGCCTTTCAGCATCTGAATAACATCTGAATAAACCCTACACCGCAAAAAAAAAAAAAAATCAACTTTAAAACTAATCTAACAGTCTACATAAATATGAATGATGTGTGTGTGAAGTTTGTGAGTGACAGTCAAAGCACTGGAATACTTTTGGCAGGCTACTAATATGGTTCAGATTAAGGATACTGCAGTGTTTTCCTTTTGTGGTCTTAAGTATGCGTTTGTGCATGAGCACAACATGCGTGTGAGCGTGTGTGCGGCGCTTTCTATCTTGTGCTCTTAACACTAAGCGCTGACCTTTCACAGGCTCTCGAGTGTGAGTGTGAGAAACACGCTTTCACTGTCTCTCTCTCATCTGCCTCTCAGCCAAGTGAGTGCACGTACACGCACACACGCACACACCTTTATATATACTTATATGCTGTGTGTGTGTGTGTGTGTGTGTGTGTGTGTGTGTGTGTGTGTGTGTGTGTGTGTGTGTGTGTGTGTGTGTGTGTGTGTCTCGCACATGCACACACAGACGTTTTCCTCACTGCATCTCATGTCTGTGCTGGCTGACCCCTGCCAGCTCTGATTAAGGAGCTGCAGTGATGTGCTCCTTTGAACCGATTCCCTCCTTTTACACTGAACACACTCGTCCTTAGCTGCTATCAGGGGGTGTCGGTCCCCCCACCAGCAACTTAATGAACCAAGACTGCTGGAAGCTGTAGGGGGACTTGCCAAAATTAAATCCCTGAGTGTATTGAGTGCAGTTAATGCGGGTATAATATAATTTAGTGTATTTACCTGCACTCTAGTAAATATTGTGTCTTTTTTTTGTATGCCCTGTGCTACTGCAGTCGTATGAGCCCTAATACATCTTCTCCCAAGCTGTCGGTATAATAAAGTAATCTTTGTCCTGAGTGACAAATGTGTCCGTCACTCAGCTGTAGTGACACCTAAGGTCTCCTGCATGAGCGATGGCAACTCTTTCACCGACTTCAATCTCAGTATGTAGTCTTCAGTCGTGCACGCGCTCAGATGCGCGCACGCACACACGCGGTCTCGTGGATTCGCCAAACAAACACCAATTTGCTAATTTGCCCCCAATAGGATACGAGAAATGCTTTACGCTACGCTGACAACTTAAGTGAAACAACGCGTTTGTGCACCGTCACACTTCGCCAGCCTGCTGCATTATGTGTGTTTAAGAATAGCCCCGCGCAGCCCAGGTATTTGTAAGTGTCAGTAGTTTGTTTGTTTGACACTCTGATGTCACGACCCCAGCTTGCTGACTGCTCACGTTCCTACCCTCTACCCCCCGCACCGCCACCCCCAGTGAAACGCCATTGTCCGACAGCACTGACCTGCACCCATCCTCCTCTCTTGCAACCCTCCCCTCCACCCCATTTATGCTCACCCTGCACTTTAGGACAGCCGCCATGCTACCCCTCCTCTCTGCACACACCCTCCTAAACCCCTGCCAAACAATGTCGAGCGGACTTATTCTTTTCCACTCCGCCATTATGTCATCCGCTGATCATTCCAGAACGGCGCGGCCCACTCCTTTAGCTCTGTTCCACCTTGGTGTGGCTGTTTCACCTCCTCTGATTCCCCAACTTTTCTGTTCCTCCCATTTTCGTGTGCTTTCGGGTGTTTGACTGCCATCCCAGATTACAAAGTGTGTGTGTCTGTGTGTTTGTGTGTCTGTGTTGTCGAACAATGGCCAGAGTCTAATCTCCATGTCAAAACCGCTCTGCCTCCCCAGCGAGCAGTCCGCTCAGCGTTTAGTAGCGTTTTGTCCTCCTATTCTTCAAGCACCACAGAAAGAGCAGAGGGGAGGGAGGAGTGAAGGCCTGTGAGTGTGCGTGCATATGTGTGTGTATTTTTGTGTGTGTGAACAAGGATGTGGGCGATGGTTTAGGGGTACAAGCTTTCCAAAATTTTGAGCTCAAGCAGTTTCAAGGAGCAAAGCAAAAATGCTCTGTGTGTGTGTTTCTAGGAAGTAAATTACAACTTTGAGTGCAACATTTTATGGTTAGGCAACTATCCTGATCCCCTGGTGTCCTTATCTAGTTGTATGGATGTTTAGACAGTGTGTTTTCACTGATGAGGCCAGCCGGAAAAAAAGAGCTGGGAGACCCGTAGAGCTTCTTAATAGGTTTACCTCGCCCTATTGAATCCAGCCGAGCGGCACAGATCAGATAGCCACAGCGCTTATCTCTGTCTTTCTCCCTCCTTTCCTTCTTTCTTTGCTCTTTTTCTTCTCCTTTCTTCCTGTGCGGGAGGTGCGGAAAGGGGAGGAGGATCAGAGTGTAATTGGTGAATGGGGTTAAGTACATGTTTGAGCCCCCCGCGGGCCAGGGCGCTTCAGATGATGACTTAATCGTTTTTCTGGTCAATTATGTGTTTGCGGTCTCACCCCCTCTGTTCCACCTCTCCCTCCACTCTCAGGGTTATGATAGGGGGGAGGTCTGCTCCCAGCGGGGAAGATGAACCACAGCCACACACATAGACTCTCTTCCACTCCCTCTTTTCTCGCCTTGCCCCCCTCGCGGCTTGCTGTCTTACTTAATATCTCTATTATCTTCCCTCACTCCATAACCCGGGTTTCTTGCCACCTCAGCTCTCGTATATGAAAAGACACTGTGTCATCCTTACACTTCTTCTCCCCTCATGCTCAAATCCAGCGGCTTAATTAGGTCTACAGAAGACAGCCTTGTCTTTGTAAAGTTTGCACGAAGCGTATTTGCATATTTCAAAATGTCTTTGAATTGAATTTCGCATGAAACAGTCTTCCTAAAACATGCTAAACCCTCCCTCATCTCTGATTCCAGTTTAACCGCTGCATAACCTCCCAGCTGATAAAGTGGTTCAGCAACTTCCGGGAGTTCTACTACATTCAGATGGAGAAGTTTGCCCGGCAGGCCATCAATGACGGAGTCACCGGAGCAGAGGAGATGAGCGTCAGCCGAGACTGCGAGCTCTTCCGAGCCCTCAACATGCACTACAACAAGGCCAACGACTTTGAGGTAAACACCGGCCAGGTTTCAGCGATTCTGTGCACGCCACACCGTAAAAACTGCACATGCTCCTAAGGAGGAACTGAGTGCACATGCCGCCCTTATGAGCAGAAAAACAAAACTGCTGAATTTCACCTGATACCTGGTGATGTAGGCGGGTACTGTGACACCGTGTCCTCTCTGACACTGTCTCACTGCAACTGTCCTCAATGCTGAGTTCAAGTCTCTTATACATCCTGTGACACTGTGCTGTAATGCACAGTATAAGGTAGCTTTTGCGCCATTACATAAAGCCCAGAGTGTTTTTGTTCGTGACGGTGCATTTTCTCAGGGTTTGTGTGAAAGGAAAGTTCAGAATCACCAGATCGGAAGATCCGTGTTTTTCACTCTAGTCTACGTGAGAAGCTCTCATCTAATGAGGAAGAAGCCTCGCTGACAACTTACCAGTTTTGCATTTAGCGTTGTTAATTTCCTCTCGGGAGGGCGCCTGTGTGTGTGTCTGCAGGTTGTTTTCTGAAAAACAACATTTTACTTCCCCGTATTCATTTACCTGTCACTGTGGCGTGACGTTTATGTGTGTATCTTCCAGCGTATTGCAATCATAAATTCTCAGCAGGCAACTTCACCTTTAATGTGTTTCATTTCTCTCACTTCTCCTTTTGCCTACCTTCGTGTGTGTGTGGCGGTGTGCGTGTGTGTCTGTGTGTGTATGATGTTTCAGGATCACCCAAACTCTCTCAATGTCAGCTGACAAAAGACCTTTTAAAAGCTTGTTTTAAGATGGCCCTGAAGAGAGTTGGATTTGGGTATGTGTGTGCGTGTGTGTGTGTGTGTGTGTGTGTGTGTGTGTGTGTGTGTGTGTGTGTGTGTGTGTGTGTGTGTGTGTGTGTGTGTATGCAGGTGAGCACTCATGTTTGTGTATTTGTTATAGAGAGATTGAGCCTGTGTATGCGAGAGTTTTGTTGTTGCTGCATTTCCCAGTGTCCTGTTCACCTCGAAGGGTACAGCCGTCCCTTGGACCGGCCTGGCATGCTGGCAAAGCACTTCTCCAGCATATGTGTGTGTGTGTGTGTGTGTGTGTGTGTGTGTGTGTCACTTTGAGGGGGGAAAAATCTCACTGTTATCAAGGTTAAGCGTCCTACTGTTTTAGTGAGGGGAAGGGGAGAGAAAGAGAGTGAGAGGGGGGTAAGGGGGAAGAGGGAGATGGATAGATAGGGGATAGAGGGTGAGAGCTTGGAGACAAAGGAGAAAGCGATGAAGGGAGGGAGGGAAAAAGGGAATTGAGGGGCGAATGGAAAGGGAAGAAAGAAGGGTAGAAGGAGAGATGGGGGGGAAAGAGAGATGACGTGCAGGAGCGAAGTGCCCTTGCGAGCAGTGGGAGTTTTGCAAGCGCTCACATTTAAAGTGCCTCACTCTCTTTCTCTGTGTTTCCGTCTATCTCTCTCTGTCATTATTTGTCCACTGGGGCTCTTCTATGTGCACCCAAACACACACACACACACAGTTCCCCACATCCATCTTCAACCCTCTTAAGGGAGGCTTTGAAAGAGTGTGGCAGGCACTTGTATATATGAGGTCTTAATATGGCAAAAGGCCATCAGAGCAAAACAGAAAGAAAGTCCTTCTATTCAACTGCTCACGAGGAGCGCAGAAATTATTGGGTGAGTCAATAAAACTCAGGTCTAAACTAAAACAACAACAGCCCTTTACCTACTCTGACAGGAGAATGGTAAGGATTTTATTTTATTTTATGTCTTTATTGTGTTCTAATCATTAAGGGTTCTTTTTTTTTTCCTTAAATTTGATATTTTCCATAAGACTGCTTCAGCTTTCATATCAAATTATGCTCTCCCTGTGAGCAATCACCTGACACCCCTAACAGGAAATGGAAGTCCCTTTTGGGAAATGAGCTACCAAAAAACACCCCACTCCAGAAACTTGCTGGGTGTACAGTCAGGCCGACATTATCAGTCAGAAATCAAAGACCTCTTCCAGAGAGCTTTTAAAACATTATTTTTGCAGAATGATATATATTAATTATATAGTTGCTCATATATGGACTGCACATTAATACTACTAATGGCTTAAACTAGTAAAGGTTGGCTGAAGATGGAGTTTAATGTAAGTAAATTTGAAAAATGTAACGAAGTGAAGCCTGCGTTACAGCGTACGAGCTCACACTACAAATGGCACCATACTTCACTGCGAAACACACGAAATGACATTCTTGGATAGGTTCGCGTGACTCTCGTAATCTCTATGACTAGAGTTTGCAAATCCTAAAAAACTATGCACGCAACATCCAGTAAATATCCCGTACTCGCCCAAACAGCGTTCACATGCTCCCCGCCCTCCTTCCTCCCGACAAAACCCCTTGTTTCTGAAGCATAAATTAGATGAGGCACCTTTTAGACAAGACTATCATTCTTCTCCTGGAACCAGGAAGTTACTGTTGAAACAGGCTTAAGGGGAACAGCCTATTTGCATACATAAATGTAAAAATTTGCAAGAAGACAGACAGAGAGGAAAAGAGTGAGAGAGGCCAGGTGAATAAGTCTTCTGTTGGCCGAGGAGTTGCAGCGGTGGAGGAGGGTGGGAAGGTGTTTTGCATATTAAGGTTTTTTTTTTTTTTTTTTTTGCTGGGCAGGTGTCTGAGAGATACAGGAGCTGATTAGAGTTTAGCACAAGGAAAATTTGCCCAGCCATGCAAATTCTAACCCCCCTGACAAACCAACCGCCTTGGTGAGCACGAAGACTCTGCGTGCAAGAGTGTTAGTGCGTGGCTTTCGGTGCACATGTGTGGGTGTTATTAATGTGTGTGTGTGTGTGTGTGTGTGTGTGTGTGTGTGTGTGTGTGTGTGTGTGTGTGTGTGTGTGTGTGTGTGAGTGCGGGTGCGTGGGTTGTGTGTTTTTTGCTTTTTGATGTTTGTGTGGGAATGATGTGTTTGTGTGTATTACATATGTGCGCGGACACATTTGTTATGTTTTTTTTTTCCCGTCTTATGTGTGTGTGTGTGTGTGTGTATGAGTGTAAGTGTGAGTGTGTGTGTGAGTCATAGAGGTAATGTGGAGATGGAAATGTACTGGATGTGTATCAGGATGCCCCCAAGGCCCTTTTCTGTGGATCTCTCCCCTTTCTCCTCCACCTCCTCCTCCTCTTCCTCCCCTACCTGCCTGCACCACCACTTGAAACAGGAGCCTACGCAGATTCAGCAAGCGCACACACACACACACACACACTCAAACACACACACACACACACTGAGTTTTCCCTTTGCCAGATTCTGCATCATCAAAGTTCCATCCACCTTGGTGGCGTCTTTGGAATGAATATGTCCTCTGTTTCAGTGATCGCACACTGAAACACACATTAACACACACACACACACACGTCTGTGGCCTTTCTTGTTTGATGCTAATCTGCTCTGTCACTGTGCTGGCCTAAAACGCTCCCCATCTCCCTCCCAGCTTCTCTTTTGTCGCGATTGTTTCCCCTTTTCCTTTCATATCCCTCCTCCCTCATTCCCTCTCGTCGTTCTCTCTTCCTTCTGTTCCCTCCCTCCTTTCATTCTTTCATCCTTCTTTTTTGCATGTCTTCCGTTCTCCCCCCACCCCCCCTCGCTTTTTTCCCCCCCTATTAGGAAGTTTTAATGGCATAATTGTCACATTCCTTCTGGCACAATGAACACCAGCAGTAATTAAAGAGCTTGCCGTTAATTATCTAGACCCCGGCTCTACTTTCCTCTTTTCTCAAACCCCCCTCCTGATCCCCTCTCTTCTTCTCTTTCTTCTCCGCTTCTCATTCGCTCTGTCCATCGCCATCAAAGTCTTCCGAAACACACCCGGCCTCCCAAAGCCTTGACTTTGAGCGAGCAGCGCTTTCATGTGAGGACTCAAGTGAAAATTCTCACTTAGTGTCCTTTTTCTTTTTACTCTGCAGCCCCTCTGCCTGTCTTTGAACCTCCAATGACAACACACATCATCTTTCATAAGACAGGAATGTGTGTGACCTGGTAATGGGTTAGAGACAGCGGGGGGAGAGAGAGAGAGTTTGAGGGTCTCATAAAGAGGCAGTTTTATGATGGCTCTGGGAAACTCTCAGATTTCCATAAGGCAGCCTAGGCCAAGTTTTCTCTGTCAGTGACCACTCCTCCCACAGAGGGCACACACACATACACACACCTGGGCGCTTAAAGAGGAAGTCCCTGTGATCTCTATGTGAGAGGGAGGTACCAGCAAAGGCTGTGAGAAGCCCTCGTCTGCATACACACACCCGGGTATCATGTGTCCTCCCTTATCAGCTGCTCTTTTTTCTATTGCAAAGATGTTTCACTCCTTTTCTCTCTCTTCCCCTTTTGTCCGTCTGTCCGTCTGTCATCTCTCTATTTGAATTGATAACATCCTGCCATGGAGATTCTGCGCTGTGTTTTTATTTGTTTCTTAAAGCAAAGGGACAAAACTTTCTTTAGTTCATCCTCTTCTTCCTTTCCCCAACTTCTCCTCCCAGCGTCTCCCTCCTTCCCGTGCTCTCAGTGTCTCTCCAACTCTCCATCCATTACCAGAGCCACAGAGAGCTGAGAGCAGATGCTGTCTGTCCAACCGCCGTGCCCCATAGCATTGTGTGCTTCACCTCTCCTTCCCCCCGCTCTCCCTCGTTCCTCCTCTTCACGTCCCTCTCGGGGCTCCATTTGTTCTCCACCCAGAGAGGCTAATGTCTGTTTTCTCCTCCTCCTGCCGCCGCTGTTGCTTATCCCCTCCCCGTCTTGCACTCCTTCATTCCTGGCCCCCTTTTTTTCCCCTATTCCTTCACCACATACGCTACGGTGTGTTTGTGTGTGTCTGTGGGGCTCTGGGGTGGGATGGGGTGGCATTGACCGCGTTTGACCTCAGGGAATTTGAGGTGAAAAGGTCAGAGCCACTGCATTGGATGCACAGTGACGCAAACAAGTATAAACATACATAAGTACCTAAAAACACACGCTTTCACACAGGTGTAGCGCTTGTACTCAAACGGCTCTAGGGTTCTCTTTGAAAAGCGATTGAAGACAAAAGGAGGTAGAAGATGGAGCACGAGAGATGAGAAGCTGGCGGTATAGATTTAGGTTCAGACCTGCCAAAAATACAAGCAGTACAATTTGCCAGTGGGTTTATGTCAACAGCACACATGCACACACACCTCCCATCGCCCTCTTCTCTCCCTCATCTTGTCTACACAGTATCTACTTTGGTTTTCTTTCCTGCCTATTAAAATCTCACCTCTCCTCCTGAACATTTAAATCTGCAGAGCAATGCGTCACGCGCAGCGGCAATACGTAAAATAATCCACTCGTCTTGTGTAAACATATTCATGAATATGTTTGCCTTTTGCTTTTCACAGAGATGATGAAAAGCCTTCAAGTTAAGGCAACGATGCTGACCTTAGGGCGGGAAATGTCTTGCGTTGTGCAATCATATTTATTGTTTTAATAAACATGAACTGAGTCACAGGTAGACCTTCGTAGATTCGGGCTGAGATAAATAAGACTGTGAGATGTAATAACTTGGTGATGATAACAGGCTCGAAAGGTCCGTTTTCCAAAGTTTTGCCATCCTAGAATTAGGGATATTACACTCTGCCATGTCACTGGAATTGAGGTGGAAGGAATTTTGTTTGTTTGTTTGAAGCTCAAAAATCAGCATCTCCCCAAAAAGCAACAGCTTTACTTACCTTTTGGATAATCTGTTCGTCAATTCTTCACTTCAATTCTGCTTTCTTACAAGCTGGCAAGATACCACCGAAAAAGAAGTGAAGACATTTGTTGTTCTGGTGCTAATTGTTCAAAGTGAGACTTGCATCAAGATTACTGTTCCCAGGTGGTATCTGCTGGCAGGAGTAAGCATATCTACAAAATGGATCTTATTCTAACCAACCTTCAGATATCAACCCAGACCTTCACTGAACCCAGGAGCGCCAGTTCAAACTTGTCTCATGACTTTTTAATTTTTTTCTTACGGAGAAGACTTAGAGAAAGAAAAGAATAGAGCGTGTGATCATCTGCTACTCGCTGAATAGCTTGGGGCTATTAAGGACCCCCGTTTGACACACTCTGACAGGTCTTTTCTTTACTGTGAAGGCTGTGTGTGTGTGTTTGCATGTATGTGTGTGTGCATATATGTGATTTACAGATTTATTCTGTGTTCCGATTAAATGACCGGAGCTGCGTGTAGAGCCTGGGGCAACAGGGGTAGCAAGGAATCACTTAAAGAACTACATGATCCCTTTGCTCCTTTTTCACCTGCTCGCGCACACAGACACACACACACACACAAACGCACACACACACCATCTTGTTGTGCTAGCTTGCTTTTTCCAACAGCGCACACCCACCTCATCCTCCTCTTCCTCTCTTCTTCTCCCCTCTGCTCCCTCCTTCTTTCGCTCCTCCTTCTGTCCCTGGTCACCTTGTGAGGGGCAGCCTGCTCTGTGGCACAGCTGCTGATTATGTCATTATTTCTGGACCATTTTGGTCTCCCTTGGTTGGTGTGTGTGTGTGTGTGTGTGTGTGTGTGTGTGTGTGTGTGTGTGTGTGTGTGTGTGTGTGAGAGAGAGAGAGAGAGAGAGAGAGAGAGAGAGAGAGAGACTAATGAAGCGTGGCAAAGGGACGCATGCCAAAATGACCAGGGCGTGCATCAGAGCTGCAGATGTGTCAAAGCAACCCCCCAATATCTTACACACACACATACACACACACACACACGCACACACACACTCATGCTTCCCCCACTGATGCCAGACGCTCCCTCCTTCAATCCAATCTGCAGTTTATTATTTTTCTTTCGTCTCCTGCCATCTTGCTCCTTCACTTGCCCTTCCATTCCATCTACTCCTATCCGTCCATCCATCTTCTATCCTCCCTCCTTTGCCGCACCTCCTTGCGCTCCATCCTTTATTGTTTGCCCACCACCCACCCAACACCCTCCTTCCTCCTACCCTTCTATTCTTCCTCTCCCTCCCTCCCCCTCTTCTCCTCCTCTCCAGATGTCCTGTTCCTATCTTCCAGACTCCCTTGCTCCTTTCTTTCCCTTCTGCCTCCTGCGCTCTCAGTCTCTCAAAGCTGAGCTGACTTCCTGACCTCAGGAGGCCCTGTTACAGCGCTCAGTGACCCCCCTCCCAGATTGGCTTCTCTCACCCATGCAAGCTGAGTCGATGAATTTTTAAGTCTCCAGACACGGGACAAACTGTGATTTCAGAGCTCCCCTGCTGTTAGCAGCTATTCTTTGTACACACCACGTTTTGTCGATTGTAGCCTTCAAACAATTGACAAGTTCTAGAAACTGAAGGGACAGCAGGAGGAGAGGAAAGAAAAATTCCCATTGTGGATGGGATAGGAGAGCGACTTCATCAGTGTCTTTGACCCTGGCATGCCCTTGACTTGCCAGCAGAGGTGCACCTTGAGAAAAGCCCATGTGACGCTTATGCTCGTGTCCACATAGGCACACCAGACAGCAAGATATACACACACATGTATGCACGACAGACCCTCAAGGCTCCCTGTTCTCAAGGCTATCAGTGGAGTGAGGGTGGCTGATGTTTGCTCAGCTTTGAGGCCCATTTCCCGTCCCAGCAGTCTCCCTAACGCTGGTGCAAACCTCTCCAATGAGAGATGTCAAGAATGAAATTGTATTTTGGACAATGTTGCGAAAATGAAGAAAAAATTTAACTACGGATCTTCTGTGACTTTACCCTTTCTTTTCCCGATTGGTCAGATTCTTCAGCCGTGGCACAGTCTTAACGGAGGGGGGGCTGGGGGGGCAAGCGTGGTGAGGGGTAGGAAGAGACATGGGACATGGGTTGTGTTTGTCCAAAATAACAGTGTGGACCAAGGGCTTATCAAGGCCTTTGTAGATTATTGATTGGAGCAGATATGTGAGGCACGGGAGGCTTATGGGCCAGTGCATGTTTGAGGTTTGCAAACCTCTGGCTTGACTCACTCAAATGTCAGTTTCAGCTCTTGTTTTCAGACCCTTTAATGTGTGCAAACTTTAGATTACTTAAGACACAGGTACCACAAAAATACTTATTGCATATCAGAGTCAGATAACCCCCCATCTGTGGCATTGAGTGCACTACAAAATCTATAAATTCCACGTCTCACAAACACAAACACAGTGACCAAAAAAGCATGGGAAGTGTTGGTATTCCCAGGCTGAGTTGGGGTTAGGAATTAACCTGGCTTGCAGCGAGGGCTTATGTTGTGTCCCTGCATTTCATCCTTCAAGGCAAAAGCTTGCTAGAACACTCACTCACACTTACACACACACACAAACACACATACAGCCTTATCTTCCAGGGTCTTGTCTTGTTTGGCTAACACTGTGCAAATAGAAGGTGCAATACATCTCCTGACAGTTCCCAAAAGCAAAGGGGAGAAACACGTTGGTCAAACAAACAGCCAACCCTGAGTCACCGAGAGAGAAGAGATTTCTCAGGCTTTACCGAAACACATGCGAAAGACACAGGCCCGTGCACGCGCGCACACACACACACACACTTACAGACTTGCACGCAGAGTGTGTAACAGTAGCCTTTATTTTGAGGGCTTGGGCCTCTGGCTACCTTTTTAAACGTTTGTCTAAGCAGTCTTAAGATGAGGGCTGCTGCTGGAGTGAATAGCTCCCAGCAAGCCGTCCACAGGCTCCTATTGTCCTCCGTCATATTTTATTATCTCATCAAAAAGCAGGAAATCCGATTCCCTCTCTCTGAAAAAGAGCTTATCCTTCTGTCTCAAAGCAACCTGTCACGGGTGAGAGAGAGATGGACAGAATGGGGAGAGAGTGTTGTGGGGGAGAGGGGGCAGCCATTGAAAAAGACTGATTTACCGCCTTAATGCTATCAACCCTACTTTCCTTTTTCTTCCACCCTGCCTTTCTCCTTGATTAGAAGGCCCCCTAACACCAAGCACAATGTAAATGTCAGGGTATTGCAGCTTTATCATCTTTGCCGATTCTTTCCACTCCTTTTCCCACTCCGTCTTCCGCTTTTCATATTGTGTTACACAGGGCGAGAGCATTCATTTTCATGAGAGCTCTTTATTGGTTGTTTTTTGAATGCTTTGCCGCTGCGTATGTCAGCCGAAATTCAACATGAGCAAGACAAGAAAGTTTACCCCTTCCTTGTTTTGCTAGTCCAAATTAAAGGCATCACATTTAAGCTTTCTTTTTTACTCCACTTTTGAAAAATGGACCAAAAGTCAAAGAGAAAAGGTTCATTTTCAGATTTAGCCTGCTTAGCAATAGATTCACTCTCAGTCACCTTGTTTGCCTTTTCCAGGCGTCACTCCTCACACACACACACACACACACGCAACTCCACATCCTTCCCTCGCCACCACTTCGCTGCCTCTTTCCATCCATCCCTCTCTCCTCCCTCTCTCTTTGTACATCTGTCCTTTAATTTTGGGCTCTGCTGAGAAGTTGTTAAAAACCCCTATGAAATATGTATGAAGGATTGTGAGCCACGCGATTGGCCCCATTTACTGGACAGCCGAGCGAATGAACGGCCACACTGGATAATCCCCCACAATGCCTCTGGAACAAAGGCCCAACAGCTGACCCTAGAGAGACAGAGAAAGATGAAGAGGGAGGGAGGCAGTGAGGCGGTTTGGGGGGGTTAGAATGGGACAAGGTGGAGGGGGGGTGCAAACAGTTTAGGCTCACTGCTGGTCAGGAGGAAGCTCAGTCACACACACACACACACACAACTCACATATACTCGCAAAACAAAGGCTTGTGGGACAGGAATAACTCCCTTGTTCTGTTGCGCCGCTCTCTCTCCTTAGACTCTTCTCGGCCCCTCCTTCTCTCACCATCTCTCCCTCCCTCCCATTCTCACTCTCTCAGTCAAGAGGATCTGAAATACCAATACCCTTTTCTCCTTGACATTGCTTTCTCCTTGCAGTCAGCATTTTGCTGTCCTTTTATAGTCAAAACGTCAGGAGAAATTCCATGCAGGAATATTCTTAGTAATGCGGCACTCCCTGCATCTAACACCAGGGCGCTACGCGGCACCGTCCCGTTAGCGAGGTCTTTCGGGAAAAGTGCACGCGGGCATACACACACACACTTACTGTAGCTGGCCTCAGAGCGGGGTCATTGTGCCAGTATTCTGTGAACGACAAGCAGCCCAAACAATGAATTATATCCACTTTTATCCCACCAGACGGGAATTCAATATTTGGGGAATTGGGTTATCTTTCGTTTTTTTCCTTTCCCTCTCTCTCTCTCTCCGTCAAACACACATAGACACACAGTGCACAAGCTCCTTATTCACAACTCACCTTTTCACTTGAGTAGTGGACAGACACACACACACCAACCAGACACACAGGCATCTTAGCCTCCATTCATCACCCCGAGGGGGGTTGGTAGCTGTCCCATGTGTGTTTAAGTGCATATGTGTGTGTGGTTGAAGAGGCCTGTTGGTGTGTGTGGGTCCTTGTCCATCGGTGTGTGTGTTCCAGTGGCCACTAACCTTGCTGTGTCCTGACACTCCTGATGAGTATCTGCAGGACACTGGAGGAGAGGAGTGGAGTGCGCACTGTCAGGCATTTGGGCAGGCTGCTGCTGTATGTGTGTGAGACAATATGTGTTTGTGTGTGTGAGCATCGAGGGAGGCGGGCAGGCAGACAGTCAGCATTATCCAAGCAGGTGACCCCTGAAGGCTGCGTCGCCCTGGAGCTCTGAGTCGAGGAAAGAGACTCAGCCAAATACACCAGGGTACCCGGTGCGTGAGTGTGTATGTGTGCGTGCGTGCGTGCAGCGAGCATTATGTAGAGCTCTGTCACAGTACAGGATGTGTCATCTCCTTGGCACAAGGAGGTGTGTCCGCTGGTGTGTGTGCTCACACCAGCATAAGCGTGTGTGTCTGTGTGTGACAGAGTGTTGGCTTGGGGGAAGGTGTCACAGATCTTTGCCAGACTAATCATCTCCATGGTGTCGGTGAGCGCTGCTGTCAGGGACACTAAAGAGGCAGCGTGTCTCCCCGTTCCCAAAGCATTTAGTACTTCCTCTTTCGCCAGCACCTCTCTGTCGCTCTTCAGCTCCGCTCTCTTGTTTGGTCGCAGATTTACAGTGGGACTCATAAACATGTCACGCCCGCCACGCTGCTGGTGGAAGGTGGGGTGAAGTGGGAGGTGTGACAAACCTGAGAATTCGCAAGAAGTGACTTTTCTCAGGCCAACACCTCAACCGGCATTTAAGGAAGTAGCGACTCAAGAGACAGGAGATTTATGGTTTTACATCCACTTTGAAAATATGAACATATTCTACAACTGGGGGGCGAAGACTGTTGCTGTTTGGGAAAGTTGGTTTGGGTTTTGGCAGTCGCTCAAGTTTCGTTCCCATTTTCCTCAGTATTCAGTGGTCGAAACACTTTTAGGTTTGCATTATAACGAAGTGCCTTAAAATCAAACCACTACAACGGTGCTTTTGTGTCCGGTGACATAAAGGACGCAAACTTTGCAGTGAGACTTAACATACCTGAAAATAGGATTTCCTTCACTGCCTGTGTACTCCTCACATCTGTTTACACAATTGCTCATTCCTTCCTTTCTGTGTTCGCGAAGGTCCCTGATCGTTTCCTGGAGGTGGCAGAAATCACACTGCGAGAGTTCTTCAATGCCATCGTGGCCGGCAAAGACGTGGACCCGTCCTGGAAGAAGGCCATCTACAAGGTCATCTGCAAACTGGACAGCGAGGTCCCAGAGATCTTTAAGTCCCCAAACTGTCTCCAAGAGCTTCTACATGAGTAAATTTCACCTCCTCCTCCTCTTCCTCCTTGCTTACCGCTTTGCGCTTTCTTTGTTTTTCTGATTTCATAGAATTTCAAAATTATATTATGATTTGTTTTTTTCCCTTTTCTTCAACTTTACTTTTGATTTCCTGTTTTTTTCTTGTTTGTTTGTTTTTATTTTTATTTTTTTTTTGAATGTATGAAAGTTATGGAGTAGCATTCCCAATCTAAAGCCCCTTGTGGCAGTTCCTAAATGACCTAGCTATTGTGTTCTTGTTCTTATATTATGCTGGTTATTATATGTTTTGTTTTTCTATGACTCTGAATTGAAGAGGCTCTGATCTTATTGGGTGTTTTTATTTTTATTTTCTTGGACCGTGTGAACACTCTGTTTGGCCTGTTCTGTGATCAACACTAACGGCGCCCTCCATGTGTGGAAAGAGTTCCTGAGTTCCCATTTATACTGCTAAGAACATAGGCTGGGTTCCCTGAAGACTTGACTCGTGGCACCCACGGAGGCCCCTCCAATTCAGGGGGTATCCATGTGAACTGCCCCACCCTAACCCCCTCCTTCCCTAATACAAAGTGGGTGCCTAATAGACTGTGCTATTGAAGATGTCCCTAACAGGACAGGCACATGCACACATGCACACAAAAAGCAAGGCCTAGTGAGGTTGTTGACTGGACTAAAACTGGACTTTTGGTACTGGTCTGTGAGACTTGGACCAGTTTCAAATAGCTACTGAGCTCTACCATTTTTTTTTTTTTTTTGAAGTGTGTTTTCCCTGCAAATAGGGGCATTGTGTTTATTGGGTGTACATTATTATTTTGATTACTATTCTTATTGTTGTTGTTTATGATTATTATTTGTCACTACTGCTTGCTGAAGATTGGCACTTCAAGATTTGTTTGTCCCTTGATGCCGTTGCTGAAAGAAATAAATTATTGCTATTAATATTATTCCAAAAGATTTTTAGATTCTGAAGTATTTCCCCCCTCCTCCTCCTCCACCTCCCTCATTCCCCATTTTCCTTCTCCTTACTCACTTCCCTCAGTTTGTTCATCACTGAAGTGGACTTTGGTTTTGTTTTGTTTGTTTCGCTGTTTGGTTGCTGGGGCAACTTTGCTGGATTTGGAATTTATTCCAGGGAATTTATTAGAGTGGGCTTCTCTATTCACCTGTAGTGACAAGCTCATCCTGCACAGGATCGGTCCAGTAATGATGCTAAAAATAACCAACATAGGCTAAAGAAACATGAAGTAAATAAGAAGTATTTGGAAAAAGTGTGTTTTCTTGATTTATTATAGCTGTTCCATAAAAAAAACTAAAATTTTTTTGTAGTCGTTCCACCTTTGAAAACTAATCCGCTCCCCCTTAAAGAGCACTTCTTCATCTAATAACACAATATTTTTCTACGTCTGTGTTCCGAATTAGTGAACATACATAATAAGTGCGAGTTAGATTTTTTTTTTTTTTTTTTAATTTTTATAGCACTAAACAGCTCACGTGAAAGAAGTTAACATATTTACACTGCTGGCTCTTAATGTGGTTAGCTTATATATGGTGTAAATGGCATTATGAAGTTACTTTAATAGCAGTCGATACTTGAATATATCAAAACCTGAAGTACCGGTTTGTTAACTGAACAAACGTGAAGATAAAAGGAATCTATTGAGGCTGATAAACAGCCGTTTATTAATTCTGCCTCAAGTAGAACTTACCCTGACGACGACAACACACACACACACACACACACACACACACACTGACAATGCTCCTTCCCTCTATGTTCACCTGCTGCTGAGTGATTTAGCTTCTCTCTCAGTGCAACAATATGAGGTTAGAGGTGAGCACTCTTCCCCCAGGGGGTAGACGGAGAAGCTCTCAGCACTACAAAGACCAGGGACAAAGGCGCAGAGCAAGGAGCAACATGCACCTGAAGCCCTCTGCTCTGTCCTGCCGTCCCACACCGGCAGCTTTTAAGACCCAAAGTGTGTCTCTGTTCAAGCCACTGTGCCCAGTTTGTTAAACGGCATTCCTTTCACTTTTACCTGAGGTTCTAATCCCAAATTTTTTCACTTGAGCTGAACTTCTATATGTACTGTTTTTGATTTGTTTTTTACTTTCACCCATCCTCTCAGGCTGTTAAGATTTTACGAAGCAGTTAGTAAGTATTAGATGCCCTTTTTGAAGAGGTAAGTTTGAAGCAATGAGTGGACTTTGATATTTTGCTTGGTGCGTGCGAGCTAGCTGGTGATCTCACCTTGCGACATTGGCTTATAGTGTGTCTGTGTGTGCGGCACAAAAGATCAAAAGGGGCAGGTTGCTTAACCTGCTGACTTGTCTAAGCGAGACAAAAGGCCTGACAAAAGAAGGCAGAGAAAGACAGAGAGCTACTCCCTTCATTATGTCCCCCTTCTCCTCCCCGGACAGTGTTCTTCTTAAGATCCGGAGCCCTGAGAGAGCGAGCGGCGCACATTTCTCACTGAAGGATGGGCTAGGCCCTGCATGTCTCAGTCTCAAAGCACCAGCCAAGGGCTCTAAAGCACCACAGACAAAGGATAAAGAAAGGAAAGGACACTTTTATCTGATGCGCAGATTATTATCGTTCCACGCCCTCTCCCTTCCTGCAACTCCACCCTAAACTTAAAGAGTTCCTGCGTCTAAAAAGATTAATTCAGGATAATGAAGAACTTGTGTGCAAAAAAGAAAAAAGGAAAAAAAAAAGAATAAATAAATAAAATAAGGATTAGCAAGACCTTAACGCCGCGTTGAGAATATTTTTGTCAGGTTTCGTTTTCTGGGGTCATTTAATTTTTAGGATAACATTATTGAAATGCATATATAGCTTTTTTTTTATAATTGTAAAGTATAAATCTATGGGAAAAAATATATAGTGGAAGTTCTTTGAAAGGCACTGTTAGAAACTGTTTCATAAAAGAAATCTTGAGGGTATTTTTAGTGACAGTTTTGTTGCAATCTGTATTCTGAATGAGTTGTTGGTAGATTAGGAGCAATAGTAGTAGGTTTTTTGCAGGTTTTGTGACCAGTTTTTCCTTTTGGTTTCTTTACCTTTTTTTGTATTGTGCTGAATGGCTGTCTTCTGGAGATCAAAAAAAGAAAAGAAAAATAAACTTGGAATACCTTTTCAGAGTATGAAATATTGTTGTTGCTGCTGTAAATACTGTCAGGATGAAACAAAGAATAGCTGTACAGAGTTTTTTTTCTATTATCACTCAGAGTGCTAGAGAGGGGTGAGTGGTTAAAAAAGGAAAAAAAAGAGACTTCACCCACTCTCCAACTGGACTCATAAGCACTCTTCTGAAATATCCACAGAGGAGTGGGGTATTTTTTTTGTTTGTTTGTTCCCCCCCTCCCTCTGCCATGCCTTTAACGGGAAACGGTTTCCCATCGGCAGTGCCCTTGAAGTTGCACCAGCATTCATTTCTTTAATTTTCCGAACAGAACGATGCATCAGACGAGCGGTGGGGTAACGGTGATGTCACAGCGCGGCCCGTTGGCAGCCTGTGCTCTTTGTGTCATCCAAAAAAACAAGGGCAGATTTCCGCCAACGTAGCTCTAGATTTGACCCAAGAGGCAGACAGGAACTCATTGTCATCAGAAGACTAGTGCCATCCATGGATGGGGAACACTGTACAGTGACAGATTAAAGGGGGGAAAAAAACAGACTGCAGATTGAAGGGGAAAAAACAGCGATTTGTACCCCCTTTTCACTGGGTTTAAAAGTTGATGAAAGTTTGGAATTTTGTGGAATTTCTGTATGCTTTGCAGTACGTTTGCATGTGTGTGTGTGCACTGTATATGACTGCGTGTGTCTGCGTGAGAGAAAAGACCGATTATGAGAACCTGTGAACCAGTGTGTGACACAATTCTCAACACTGTGGCCCCTCCCCCACCCCTGGGAGTACCATCCTGACATGTAAATGACTCTCATTAAGCGTTGGCAACATGTGTTTGGTGTGTGCGCATGTGTGTGTGTGTTGCGATAATTTCCTCTGATCTGTTTTCTGACCTGTTTGAAAGAGGTTTTTGTTTCTCGATGCTTTCAGTAGTAATTCCTTTTTTATTATTATCACATTGCTCCTCTTTTATTGTAAATATCAATGACGTGGACTTACAGTGATAAATACTGCCTTTGTATAACTTTAGCAATATGTTATGTAAATAATGTTTTGTTGATGCTTTTTGTATGACATTATTATTCAATTCTAGTGCAGTAATTCCAACTGGAACAGCCATGTTTTTCGGATACAGTCTGAATAGTTACACAGGTTGTAAAAATAAAACTCATGACATGGCTGCTTTTTTTTTTTTTTTTTCCTGTTATCGGTGTCTATTTGTCTTGCAGATTTTGTGTAATTTATTGGTTTAATTTATCCTAATTTATTTGATGTTGTTTCATTTTGTTTTTTCAAACAGGGAAGGCTGTACTGCATTTGAATAAGTAGAACCAACTTAAAAGATTTTACACTTTAACGAATTTACAATTTCAAAAAGTTAAATTGACAGAAAAGATGAGTGGGGATCTTGGCAGCTACGTGAAACTGGATGGTTAAAACAAACAAAAAAACTGGATTTGACGAGGCAGAGGGTGGACTTGAAAGCTGAAACTAGTTTGAAGCAGTTTTGTATTTTCTCTTGAGATTTTTTCCCTTGTATTGCTTTGGCCCAGCCCAAAAACAACCAGTAGTCAAATTGCCTTTCGTGCCTTCACCCTCTATGAACTGAATGTATGTGCAGTATATATGCAAGCTTGTGCAAAATGAATAAAAAATTGAAATAAAAATGAAAAAGAGAGTGAAAAGTGGCAGCTGTTTGTGGTTTGTTTTCTGTGTTCGTGTTTAAAGCATGGGGGGAAAAAAATCTGACTTTATAAAGATATCTATACTTCTAAATATACATGAATGCTGTAAAAGCTGGTGCTTTCAGTGAAAAACATACTAGCAGAAATCTATTTTGTTCCGCTAGCAAGCATTAAAAAAAAGAATCATGGAAATTGAAATAATCAGATGATCAATTTAGAAGTGCTGTGGTAATTTCAGTTAGTTTCTGTATAAGCTGATGGGTGTGTAAAGCAGTTTATTGGGTTTCTGTGGCCAAAAAGCAATAGGGTTCAGCTAGTAATGGCCATAGTTGAGAGTTCTGTAATGACTAATCAGCTTCAGGGTAGCTTTTAAAATTTGAATGTAACAAATTCCTTTAACCACATGATAAAAGGGATAGGAAAACTGCAACAAAGGGGATATCTTGTCAAGAAACACAAAAAATAATAGAAGAATAGAAGAATAAAGGTATGATAACAGTCAAATCTTTTTTAGAGTAAAAAAATGTTATGGATTATCGAAGGTACACCATTTCATGCTGGGAAATCTGTCAGTACTTTACTGTAATTTAATGGTGAATGGTGTTCGCTTGAAATTTACTACCTTGCTTCCCAGGTTTTTTGGTTATCAAAGGATCACTGGCTACAGTGCAATTTATTCTGTCCTGTTTGAGTGAATCAGAGCTGTCCTGCTCGCAGAGTGATCATTAATTAGGAGTTTGGCTGCAGAGAACCGTCCTCCCATCATAGTTTCTCTACAGGCTCCGGAGACAACTGCAGGTGCTGCCTCATCAGGCTAAATGCAACAATCGAGCACGGGCACATACACACAGTGAAGTATTCTCCTCATTAGAAAAAAGGGTTGCAGGAAATAATTAAAGGATTTATGAAAGACTTTGTAAAGTGGGAAAAGGGGGATTATAAATGTTTAGAAAACAGTCTGAGGACCGAGCAAAGAGACAAACCTCTTGAAAGTGAATTCACAACTGAAGCTGAGGAGTCGTCGTTTTCATTATTAATCTGTGGATATTGTCTCTGTCACGCTTTTTTTTAGTAGTGAGAAATGCTGTGAAGCAGTTGCATTTCTACTGATCGGCTAACAATCCAAAAGAAATGAAGAAGCGACGCATCAATGCCTTGTGTGTGTTTTTATTCAAAAATGTGTCATCATTAATGTTCATTATTTGTCCATCAGGCAATTATCCATGTAATCATTGCAGTTTTAACCAATAAATCGTGTGTGTGTGCGTGTTTCTTCAAATTACAATAACGATTGGCCACAAAAAAGAGACGCTGATCAAAAATCATTTTAAAAGAAGATGCATGACTCATCCCGTTATATTTTCCCTATTTGTCAGTTTTCTAAAAATATGTGCTTGTGAGTTTAGGAATCACTTACGAAGAACGTGGGACTATTTTTTTTTTTTAAGGCACGGTTCGTTCTCTCTGTATCATTTTGCTTTTTTCTTATGGGGACCTCGGTTGTACTCTCCACCACGCCTGCCCGTTGCTGTTCCTTTTCTTCCTTTGTTCTTGCCTGACTGCTTTTCACTCTTTTTGCTTTGATGCTCATTTTTGGAGTTGCTTCTTTGTGTCTTTCTTGCTTGCTTGCTTTTATTCTTTTCTCTCTCCCTCTCTCTCGTGTTCTTTTTTTCCCTCTCGTCCTCTGCCTGCCTCCCTGCGCTCGCCTTAACCGGAGGCTACAGCTCCTTAGGTTGGGCTGAGACAGCATCTTTGTACAACACCGACCGTCTGCTCTGTAATCAAATACCATCTGTCGCTACATCTGAAGACTCACTCTCTCGCTTCCTCCACCGCGCACACACACAAGCTCGCACGCAGGCACATGCACACACACCACATCTGTGCTTCCTACTCTTGAACATTGTGTGTGCACCTGTGTGTGTATGTGTGCGCGCATGGTTTATGTACAGTGACCCGTGTACTTACAATCATTCCACCTGATTCATTCTTGGCCTGCAGAGAGGAAGCCACTGGAGTCACTTTCCCTGCTTCCTGTTTTTTCCACTGACCCTGCTGAGGGTTCAAAGGTCATTGTCTTCAGGTATCCATGTTTGTTCTGTGTGTCAGCAAGACCTTGGCTGCCGTATCACACAGGAGATAGTGGACTTTAGCTCCTCAGTCTTAGATCAACGGCCCACTATCTCAAAGGCTGCCAGCCTTTCCCAATGTTTGTCCAATGTTTGTCCCTGCTCCGGCACACAAAACGTTGACACCGTCCCCAAGGTCCCTATCCAAGTCCCTCCTCCCTTCGTGATCACTTGTTATCACACACACTCAGGTTCAAGAACATTTTCCATTTGGTTAAGAGTGTTGTTTTAAGCTGGAAAGGCTTCCTTTAAGCTTTCATCATGCATTTAGTCTAAAAGTGTGTTTTACAGCTCGGTGGCAGCGAGGGATTTACAGCACGCCGACCCAACAACAAATAGAAGAACTTTTAGTAAATATTACCACACACAAGAGCTGACGTAATTCCCCATACTGGGGAACCTTTGTGATGAAGAAACACAAGGACTTAGGATTTCATTTCGATTTCTTCTCTGTGCGATCCTCCTACTAATGACCAAATGAGCTGTCCACTCTTTGAAACATTTTGACACCTACTCCTGCAAAATGACTGCGGGCTAAAAGCCCGAATCGTAGAATAATTCCGTCTTTATACAGATAATGGACATTTGCCCGCATTTGTGCATCACCTTTTCTTGCTCATCTGTGCTTTTATTTGATTATTGGACCTATAATTAAACAGAAAAAATAATTCGGGTTTAATCTGAAACCATGAAAAACGATTTCCGCAGCGCACAGATTGATGGATTCATTCTGCATGTGTTGGTGATTTAACACTGGATTTCAGCTGTTGTCGATGGAGCAGCACACCGGTCTGCTCCAGAGCCACTGGCAGAATCTGGGATTAACTCTGGGCTGCCCACATTTGGCACCAGTGATGGGGACACCTAGTGGTTGGTATGCACAGTTTAGACTCACTGATTTTTTTTAAACATGTCCTAGCTTGTCCCTATTTGCGCGCTTCTGTTTATTCTTCATTCACTTATTTCTTCAATTCTTCTGCTTTCATTTTTCCTCCATGTGTGCAAATTCGTTTGTGCAATTGGAAGATTCCAGTTGGGCAGCTCATTGTGGCCTCTTTTTCCTCCCAGTCTCTCTCTCTTTCTCTTTCGCTCTCTCCCTGGAAGGCTTGAACGCAACTGGAGCCTCGGAGGCTCAAGAGAGGAGCCTGGGAAAGAAGGAACAAAGGGCCGTCCATCTGCAGCTATCACCACTCTGCACTTCCTCTCCTCTCTCTCTCTCTCCCCCTGTTCTTCCCTCCCTCGGTTACCCTCTCTTCCCTCTCCCCACTGGCCAGCGCCCCAAATTAAGACTTCAGACAAGAAAATGGGCTCAATAAAAAAGGGAGAGAAAGCGACAGAAAGAGAGAAAGAAGGAAGTCCGTAACAAGCCAAGAGGAGCAAAGCGACAAAGCCTCTGTTGTTGGATGGCAGGGCCCCACTGTCGCTCTGCGAGGAACTGTCACTGTGTCAACTTGGACCTCTTGTTGCGAGGAGCACAAACACAAACCATCAAGAACGAGCGCACAAAACACACACCCACCGACAGAAAACATGCTGCGGAGGACACTACGCGCGTGCTTCCATACCCACAGAATAAAAATAAATAAATAAAAAGGCTGCACAAAGATATGGGACGTAAACTCAGAGACATGCACGCACAGAAAACATGCCAAGCACATACTGATCATCCAAATTAGTATAGACAGTGTAGGTGAGAAGACAGCAACTGTGAATCCCCGCAGCACCCCTTCATTTTAGCTGCCAAGAAATGTCACAGGGGGCGAAGTGAGAAGGGAGGGACTTCCCTGAAAACTGAAAGAAAAGTGAATGTTTGTGAATGTGTGCACATGTGAGAACATGTGCTAAAAGTAGCCAGTTGAAAAGAAAAAGAAAGAAATTTTTATAAAACATACCAGCCCACTGAAGACACCCACTAAGGCCTTGAGGATGAGGTGGGTGTCCCAAGGGCAAACACCTGTTAACAGGTTTTATGAAGCACGCAAACACAAACACCCAACCTCGGTAGAGTTCTCAAATAACGATGAAAGACTCCCTTTTATATGTTTTTCTTCATTAAGAAGCTCTTTAATCACTTAAAGAGGATACGTTCACAGGGAGCGTCTTTGTGTGTACATAACTGTGCATTGGGGGCAGAGATAGAAGCTGAACTGGTTTGGCTTCTTCCAGGCTAAACTGGGTCTAGTGGGTCCAAGACAGATGGCACTCGGGGCAAAGCCAGTCTGGGATCTCTCGCTCTCTCTCTCTCTCTCTCTCACTCGCTCTGTCTCTCTCTCCATCACTCCCTCATACACACACAAACACACATCTCTTTTAATAGCCATTATTGGCATCCTTTGCCTCTTCCAGATCCCTGAAACAGAAATCACAGAGCCCCATTATATTTCCTTTTGACCCATTTGGCAAGATGATGGGAGCATCGAGTGCTGGATTAAATGGAAAGCAGTTTATAATCCAGTAATTCTAATGTTTTAATTACTTAGATGAACAGGAGGTGTTTGAGCAAAGGCTAATCTCTGAGACATAAGGGTGAGAGAGAGAGAGAGCGAGAGAGAGAGAAAGGGTGGGGGGAAGATTTGTCTTATTCTTTGTAATACACACATAGGCTTGCTTGTGGAATTTTAGCTGCGTATTAAAGTTCATCACCTGTTATCAACGCAGATTAAAAGATTCACAGACTTTATAATTGACATTAAGGTGAGCCCACCAGGGCTGAGGTGCGAAACCATTATCACGCTTGAACATCGCAGCGCATTTGCACACAGTCTACGTGGTTCTAGTTTTACGTTTCTAAACTACATTCACAAGTGTTTTGACTTGAGATCTGCTGTATCTTGAGCGACACCCATAGCTGTAACTGATCCCACAATTGTCTTTGATAGCCACCCCTCCTGTCAATCAAGCAGTAGGACAAAGGCTGCTAAAGCAAGGCTGATGACCTCATGCCTGGGGTCTGCTCCATACCGAAGGGGTCTTAACACCGTACAACTTGCCTTTTGTGTCTGGAGCCATTTTTCAGTACTGAGAATCGACATGCAGTATCTCTTGGGGTTCGGGATGCATGCACATACACACCCACACACACACACACACACACACACACACGCATGCGCCAACACACATCCCCTTGATCCATGGGCAGGAGCGTTGAGCCAGGAGTGAGCCTTAAGACAAGGAGTGACAACCGGGACAGCTGCAAGGGTTGGAAGCCAATCTTATTCCAATCCCCCCTTCACCCATCCCCGCTACCCCCAACCGCCACCACACACACACACACCGTTCCACAACCACAGCCTCCAGCCAGCCAAACAAGCCATTGTTTCTGGCGAGGGCCTGTGGTATTTCATTTGTCATGAAATGGATACGGACACGGGATGACCATGAGGCTCTTTCTCCAAAAAAGAAACTGCTACCGCTACTGCTGCTGCTATGGCTGCTGAGCACCGACTGCAAACTCACCTCATCCTTAACCTTCTAGTGCAGTTTGCCCCAAGCACCTTGCTATGAACTATTAATAAACCTGCTTTTTCCGAGGTAGAAAGGTAGGGAGGGGGCGGTCCGAATGGTATTGTTTTCCAAAGGAGCATAAGAAGAAGGAAAAAGAGATAGGGTGTGGGAGGGAGGGAGGTCAGGCTATGTGGCAATGTGTTTTTGTCATCCTTTATAATCTTCACTTTCTCAGGTTTCTGAGCAGACTTTAGACAGGTTAGGCTTGTGAGCCAGGTAGATCATCAAGGTCCTGCTCAGCTGTTGTCAGTCGCTGCTTAGGATGAGTTTGGTTCTGTGGGTATTATGGCAGAGGGGCGATATCAGCCCCCAAATAATTGACCAACCTTTACACGTTCACATGGCTGCTTGATGCTAAGCTGTTAGCACATGCCACATCCCAGAGAAACTTTCAGCACGTAGTTAAGAGCAAAAAGCAGGATCTGACAGCTGAACTTCTCCAGGCATGTATGAAATCAGCAAAGATGCTATGATGTTCATCACCCTTGCAGTTCCTTCACCTTTAGGTTTCCATGTCCACAAGAGTTCATGGACATTAAAACAATACCCCTCTATCTCCGTCAAGGGCATTCCTTGGCACAACAATAGGACCATACCCTTCCATATTTTCCTTTCCTCCCCTCCCTCCTCATTCTCCAGCCCCTCCATCAAAGAGCATTCCAGCTCCAGAGCCCCCTAAGCCCTTCACTCTGGGCCTGTCCATGTGACACGGCACGCAGACAGTCATCTTTAAGAATTGATTCACTCTGGTATCCAAAGCTAGGGAGCTTGGCTGCCAAGATACCCAGCATAGGCGCCACTCATGGGGTCCAGGTACACAACAGCTGCTCCCCAACAATAAAGGCAAAAAATGGAAGGCACTTAGGGAGAAGATGCAGCCCTAACCTCTATCCCAAGCCTGAACTGGTCACCTTGAGCCAGTTGTTGCCTGCCAGCCTTCCGAGACGACAAACCAGAGTACAACTTTGAGATGAAGTTAGTGGAAGGGGCATGAATATTGAAAGGCATATATAATTCACAAGAGAGACGAGAGAGAGCGGGCAAAAGAGGGAAGGAGAAATATTTTAATTTCCTTGGAAGAAGTGCAAAGTGACAGCTGTGCGACCAAGATTGCACAGTGACACATGGAACACCATAAATAAGACAATGGCATGTTGTTTTCTTCTGAGGCACATCGTCTCGCTCGGAGGTCAAGTGAAGGAGATGCCAGCCCATTCCAGAAACCTCACACACATTATGCACACGTAGAAGTAACCTCAGGAATGTCGTGATACTACAGATATAGATCACAAATCATGCGGAAGGAGACAGGTGAGATATTACCTCACCTGAAGTGTTTCCATAAACTCCAGTGTACCAAAGCCTTGGGAAGTAGCATCACTCTTCAATCAGGTCCTGACCCACACATACTTTGATTTATGATCATACGATCTAGCACATCATCCATCATAAATAAGGGAGATTAGGTGAATAGACTGAGGCTGTGGATACAACAATTCCAGCTTTAGAGATGATGTATTGTAACTGCACAGTCTCGAAAACTACAGCAACAAATTAAAGGATCAGTTTTCTGTATATTAAGGAGCAGAGCAAAGGTGAAGACAGAGAAAAGGGAAGTTAAGACAACAAAAGGAAGCGAGACAGACAAGGACAGAGGGGAACTTGGCACCGGCAGCCTTCCTGCTGAAACGGAAAGGCAGAAGAGGAAAAGCAAGAGCAGTGGAGAGTCGGGGAGAGAGGGGAATTTGCCAAAGCAGCTCGGGAGGGCCCTCATTACGATATTAAACAAGATTTAATAAGTGAGAGTGATTTGATGAGGTGATTATCCTGGCCCATTAATCAAGCAGGCTTCTAGCCTCGCTGTAATATGGCCCATCTTTCCGCATGTACCAAAGCCTCTTTAGATGCTGAGCTCCTTACTGTACTAACGCCGCTTCAGAAACACCACCAGCCTGGCAGGAAAAAAAAAGGCATATTACGTCTCATCTCTCAAGCCTCTGGGTATTTTTGAGACTCGCTCATCCCTCCACCTCCCCATCTGCGCTTCTGGTGCATCTGATAAATTGAACTCCTTAACATGTGGGTCAGAAAGTAAAGTCTTATCAGAGAAAGCTAAGAGTGATAACTGGCAATGATAACGAAAAGGCATCTGTTGGCTTTAAGGCTTTTGGTTTGAGAACAGAAGTTTTACGGACTCCATTGGATTGCTGGGTTTTGAAAAGAGGTAGGGGCTTCGAGTACGCGTATACGTGTGTGTGGATGGGCTGATTCATAGAATGCTTCTCGGGAAAATAAAGTAAAACTTCCATGAGAACATGTGAGAGCAAGCACAGTCCACTGTGTATTTGCAAGTAGATCACAAAAAAAACTAATGTGACCTTGTAGGACTTGCAAACACACAACTTTTGGAGGCGCTGCAGTTTCCCAAACCCCAAGAAAGTCAATTTCCAAAAGCATGTGTTTAGGATTGACCCTCAAAAACCCAGTGATATAAAAACAAACCCAAAAAATTTTGTATTCTTAAATTTGAGGCTAAAAATCACTCAACATTCAGACAAGGGTTGATATAAAAAACACTGACCGATCACTGATCTGGGCTGAGATCAATGACCGGTCAGTCAGCCTCATGTAGGTCTGATTGCATATTACTTATTGGATGTGCACCGCAGGCAAACCAGCACAAGAAAATAACACTGTAGCACTCACAGCTACAACACTAACACTAACACTAACGCTAGTATGTAGTTCGCCAAAGTAAGGCACAGAGGGAAAAGCACAAAAACATTTCTACAAGACCTAATGAAGTCCATTAGGTTTAAATCACCATCATCCAGTCAATCATGGATATTAAAAAAAAAGCTAATAAAGTGAAAAATGGATCAAAGCAATTACAAAGAAAATTATGGAAACAAGTGAAAAAAACAAAAAGAGTTGATATCCTGTTATCTGATGATTTTTAAACATACTGGAAAATGATGCAAGTTCCTGACTTTTTTTTTAACTTATGGTCAAAACCTCTTTCAGTGCCACAAACTGCAGGAAATAATGCACAAACAGAGAAAACAGCTTAAATTCACACGTTGAGGTCTGTTTTCAGTGCACTGCCTGCTAATTGGAAATCTGACTCATGCGTTTAAAATGTCTAAACACCACCTTTATAATGCATTTCAGTTATGTTTGTGCGCTACTGAGCAGCTGCCTCAAGTTGAAGATGAGGGTGAATACAATTTACAGGCTGCACCTATTTCATGATGTACGTCTCCAAAGCACATTTGGGAAAAGTAACATCCTACTTCTCTAAGCCTGGATGGCAGCATTTTGCTATTTAGCTACATTTGTGAGTAGGAATAATTTTTTTTTTTAAAGCGTCACATGCTGTGCACCAATGAATGGAAGAGCTACACAAGGTGAACTGGAATAAAAAACAAACTGTCAAGTAATTTTGATAATTTGGGAATTGTTTGATTGTTCAAGCTGAAATGCTGAAAACTGTGATTTGAAACTGAGAATTTAATGCTTTGCTTTTTCTATTATACGTGTCATCTGAAATGTTGGACTGTTAAAAGCAGCTAAACCTTATCATTACAGAACAACAATAAGATATCCTAAAATAACTCGTGTTTAAGGAGAAACTTTCTAAAGCTTTAGCCCAGTCAGGGACTTCCCGATTCCAAATATTTATAATAATTTTGTCATTTACAGTGCGCAATGATGCAGCAAGGGTAAATATAACCTCAAGAGTGGGAGAGAATAGGTATTACAAAGACAGCTAACCCCCCCAAAAACATTTTAAAAGCTCAAGTGGAAGAAGATTACATTAAAGCAGGCGTGGGACGGAGCTTTTTCTGGGAACTGCCTGAGAGTATTAATAAAATAAGCACAGAAAATATAATACAAGAATGTTTTTATCAACATAATCCAGAGAGATGAGGCCAAACCAACCTGGAATATAATCCCAAGGAGAAGGTCCCCTGGTTATCTGTCATCAGGGACACACACCCATACACACATATGGACACACGCTAATACACAGTCTCTTTCCATGTCTCGCCATCGCTTCAAATAATCGACTCATAATCTTAAAAGGATCTTGTCCTTTCGGTTTCATCTTTACTGCAGTGTCCCTACAAGAAGGGTCAAGAGGTCAACTGCTGGGTGAAGCTATCAAAGTGAATATTGACATCAATATAGCGTGCATTGAAACTGCTTTTTTTAATAGCTATTATAGTCGTACGTAACTCCTAAACGTGTTTAGATTTGATGGATTTTAGTTTGAAATTAAGTATTTTTCTCTAATTCCTTTCCCATAAATTGTGCGTGTGAAATATTCTGCTCAATTTACGGTGCCACGACTTATAATAAAAGAAGTAGCAAATATTTTGTGAGGACTGCCTGAGTGAGAGAAGTAGGCGTTTTACTTGAAGGACAGATCCAACATGAATTCGGTAGCTGACACTTGGAGGACTGTAAGACAATGTCGAGCAACTTTCTCTGTCACTCTGTCCCTCCCTCCTGCATCCTCTCTCTCGCTCCCTCTCTCTCTCTTCTGTATCTAAGCAGCATAATTTGAGTAAATGACAGGGGAACATCTGCTGTGCATAAGAGAGAGGCCAACACTTTAACATGCAGATGTCTCTCTCCATCTGCATTAATTCAATAATTACCGCAATGGAGGGAGGAGAAAAAATCTTTTTTATAGCTTAAGACAATGTTATCTGTGCCAGTTGGTATGGGGAGGGCAAATGGGGGGTGTGGGGGGTGCGTGAATGAGTGTGTGTACGAGTGCATGTGCTGCTGGAGGTTTGCGAGAGGAGGGGTAGATTATTACACCATTTAGCCAGAGCAAGCTGTCACATTGCAGAGAATCTCACTAATTCCATTGTGCCCTTGGTGAGTCACTGACAGACTCCAAGTGACTGATGATGCCTCAACGCCACCACTTGGCCACTGGACGACCAACCAGCTTCACTTAGGATATAAACGCACATGTCTTACATTTAATGTGCGTGTGCGCAATGGGGGATGATTAACCCGAGTATTTTAATGCCTGCAGGGGTATGACAGGGTATGCATGGGTATTTAGTGGATGGTGTACGTGGTGGACATAGTGCTCGGAGTTGTGCTCAACGAGTTGAGTTTTTTGTTGAATAAGACCAAAGAATCCCTTCCCTCGTGCCTTCAGAGCTGTTAAATGCCATTTGGAAAACTCCCAGTGTCGTAAGATTTTGACTCAAAGGAGGTTTCTTTGTAGCTACTCTATCATAAAGACCTTTTTAAAGGAAGCACTAATGGGATGGTGGTCTTTCCAGCAGGTTTCGCCCATATTTGCAAAGGATTTCCAAAGTTATGTTCGACTGACTTTGACCAGTCCTTATTTTTTAGTTATTTATTTTGTCCAAAAGCTTAGAAAGTTAGTTTTAAACTTCCCTTTTAGAGTTACTGAGGTTGCAGAATTTAGAAATAGTCTGATCTATGTTTTGCCACATCTTCTTTAAATATTTATAGCAAGTTTCTTGGAGTTGATTTATTTACCCGACATGAAGTGAGATTTAGCAAATTCCAGTAAAGTTCCCGATAATTAACAAAAAGGAAGAAAAATAGGATGTGCCAAAATGGACAAAATTTGCCGGTGCTGTGATAAATTGTCTAAATATTTTTATAAATGACAGGTTTGACTTTTGAGAACAGATTGGGGGGCAAAAAGTGGCAATTTTATTAATTTACCTTTGAATTAACAAAATAATTGGGGAAAAAGTGAAAATGTCTGAACACTTAATGAATTTACTGCAAAGACACCAGTCTTGAACTACTGACTTCAATCTTGTGACATTTAAAATATCAGATAATCATATTTCGATTGGACACTCTCAACTAAAATGAATAAAGGATCACAGAGAACATTAGCATGTAATGGTTTCCATTCAAATAAACCTAATTACTTTATTGAAATGTTGGCTCCAATATCTCATTTTCAAGAAAAAGCACTTAAAAGCCATTCAGAAAAGCTCAAAGAACGTTAGACGAAATGTGAAAACAAAACTTTAAATTACCATGCACACTGTACCCAATCTCTTCCGTTTATAACGCATACTTGTGCACCAATACAGCATGTTGTAAAATGTATTAATGTGGTCCATCTAACAGAAATACCCCAACAATCATTTAATGCACCTGAATTCTCGAATAAAAGGTCACACAGTCTGTGAGTGACTTACAGACACACTCAAACTGACAAACACAAATCATTCCAGGATGTCTCATCGTACATGTATGATAACACACATAAATAAACAGACATCCTAACATAATCCCATCAGCACGCATGCACTTGCTTCTGCAGGCACACAGCACCTTCATCCAGGCAGAGTCTCTCACACACACATATCTGACTCTTACATGCCTGCTAAACATAGGGACAAAGGAAAATATCTGTATACTTGGCAGGCCAACTTCCTTTGATTGCAGCAGTGCTGCTGTAGGAAACAATGCACAGGCACTATTAATACACCAAGGAGAAAGAGAATTCCTCTTAGAGGAAAGCTCAAAGGAGCCATCGGCCAGGCTATTTACAGACTTACTGACTGATTGGATGACTGACTGCACTATACTTAACCGTAGTCTCTGCATCTTGTCTTACGTGACTCTTTTTTTTCTGCAAGGACTGGTGATGAATACAGTATAATGTACATTTGAGGATGAGTGGTACATATTCTTCCATAATACTCCCCTTTTATTTGTTTATACATCCTCTTTTGCTAAGTTTTGTGACACTTTCAGTGCACAGATATTAATTAGAAGCAAGTGCTTAGGAAATGTAACAGATCTCTTACGTACTTGCTCTGCTGTGTCACATCGACACGCCTGTGACATTTGACTGGCGGTGAATAGCTGCCCAGCCACACTTATGATCGCCTCTCCTTTCTAAAAGTGCCCAGTTAAAGAGCATCAAATCCCCACTCGCTAAACCCACACAAGCCCAACCTTCATTAGCATAGCTAACAAACTCCCTGAAAGAGCAACAGTGGAGAGAGAGAACAATGGCAGTCTATTAAAGGGGAAGATGAGGGGGTGAGACGAAGCGCAGAGGGGGAGAAGCTATTGTTCTGGTCTTATTTAGCCCTTGCTGTCACCCTGCAACTGTTGTCACTTCTAAGTTTAGCTGGACGGCTGAAGAGGACGGTGAAGAGAAGAAGGAGGAGGGAAGGAGGAAGAGGATAGGAATAGGGTAGGGAAAGATGGAAGACAGAAAGAAGATAGGGAGGAACTGAAGACAGTTTTGAACCAAACAGTTTTGTGGACTCCCTACAAACTTGGGAGCTCCCCAGTAACTAAAAACCTTCAAGGGCTTTTTTCTTGCATTTGCATTGCCAGTGGAAATTCTGTAGCAACACAAAAGCTGCTTGGTACAGCCAAGGTTAAATTGAATACTGCATCCAGAGCATACGGGCTCAATAAACCCAAGACAGTAGTGTTTTGAATTAACATTAAATACTGAAGTTTAAACACCAACTCAAGCTTGATTTAAAGCCTGAATTACGGAAGGATGAGAGAATACAAAAATTGAAAAAAAAAAAGGTACAAGTAGGTATACATGTTCGGTTGAATGTTAATCCAAATATCTAATCAGTCAATCACAGCAACATTTAAGCATTTAGACATGGGTACGACGACCTAGTGAAAACAAACCAAGCATCAGAATGGGGACGAGAGGAAGAAAGGTCATTTAAGTGACTTTGAATGTGGTTTGGTTGTTGGTGCCAGACAGGCTGGTCTGAGTATTTCAGAAATTGCTGATCTACTGGGATTTTCCCACACAACCATCTCTAGAGAATGGTCTAAAAATGAAAAGCAAAAAAAAAAAAAGAAGAAGAAAATACCCAGTGAGAGGCAGTTCTCTGGGTGACTATGCCTTATTGATGCCAGAGGTCAGAGGAGAATAGCTGGACAGCTTCGTGCTGAAGCAGGGTAACAGTAATAGTAGCAGAAGACCACATCGCGGGCCGCTCCAACAGGAGTGTCAACAGGAAACTAAAGCTACAATTCACAAAGGCTCACAAAAACTGGACAAAAAAGACTGGACAAAATGTGCCTGATGTGATGAATCTCAATTTCTGTCGCCACATTCAGAAGGCTGGGTCAGAAATTGGCATTTGGTGGAACAGGATATTCATATTATGGAGTTCCAGTCGACAAATCAGTTTCGTGTTCATTAACTGAAAACCACCTTGAAACTGAAGAAGATGTCATTTCCTTTACACGAGAAATTCTTTTGTTGCATGTCAAGGGAAGAAACACAGTATTTGTTAATGCCCATAGGTTGTAGACTTCAGGAAGACCGACTGAAAATTATTAATACTAGCGACAGGGTGAGGAACTTGGTTATTTGAGAGGGAAGGTTTGGATAACTTTTTTTCCTTTAATAAATGAAATCATCATTTAAAGCTCCATTTTGTATTTAAAAACAAATAAAATTGGAATATTCAAAAACTCCTAAATCGTTTCTGTTTAGGATGAATTTTGTGTTCTGTAACCTAAAGTGGTTTTAATTCAAATAAGATTAAAATGATTAAATTGATCTGCATAATATCTAACCTTATTTATATTTATCTTCATTGTCTTCAAAGTCCATGAACTCAGAGGTTATGCCTCTGGGAGATCCTCTGCTTTGAGTTCAACTAGCATATACAGTACTAAGTACTTTATTTACTTACCTACGTACTGTAATGGCTTTGAGCTTTGATAACTTTGTGAGAGTTATGAGAAAATAAAATAACATTTGTGCACGCTACAACAAAAAAGTTTTGCGTAATGTGGGAAGAGACCGGAAGTCTGTTGCCCTCTCTACTTTTACCTCTCTGCAACACCCATCTCTAAACCTGGATTTGCTTTTGAACAAACCAGATGGCTTTAAAGTTTTCTGACTATGTCTTGCATGGTTTTGATGCTACTGATAAAGACAAACACACACACACACACATAGTGACGGACAGACTCAGAAGGTAAAAACAATAATGGTCTCATTGTCACAAGTGGTAAAAGAAGAGGAAGACTGAGACAGAATAGCCCAGCTGTCTGCTCATAAAGCAGCCGATGGCTGAGGCGCTAAGCCCTACAGTGAAAGCAGAGCTTAGGTGGGTGACACAGGGCAGTAGACCCCAATCAGCCCATGGGGGGTCTATAGTGTAAGGCAAGAGCCAAAGCAAAGACACATGGATAAACAGTGGGAGATGAGGGTCTGCGCCTGCAAAGCTCACAGAGCTAAGACGGCAGAGTAGGCAAGCAGGGACTGCATTCCCCCCCTATCCAGGAGTGGAGACAGTGGGGTTAAGGCTTTAGGTTTGGCTCCCCAGCTGAAAGACAAAGGACAAAGTAGGATGAAAGACACTGTCTCAGTCAAGTCAACGAGTTCATCAGAAAGACTGAGGAATTACTGTAAATTGCCTCAACTCAGCTGTGGGGAATATAGGGACAATTACACAGGGTCTTGGCATGTACCCACTCCTAAAACACAGCCTGGAATTATCAATTACTCTGTCCTCACTTCTCTCCACTACATGCAAACACACAACACTGTCCATCTCTCAAGCCGTGCACTGCTGTTGACCTGTAGTTAGCACAGCAGCCTGGAAACAGCTTGCGATGACAAGGTCACGAGTATGAGGTGACGAGGGCTCGGTCACTGCCTCTCCAAATCCGAAAGTAGCAAAGGTCTTTAACCACAATGGATTTCACACACAACCCTCTTCCACGACCTCACAGTAAAGAGGTATTAGCAGGTGCTGTTTTATGAGCTCCACAATGCAACAATATACTGCATATTTCCATTAATAGTGTGGCCACAATACAGTGTCTTATGAGACCCTGAAAACAGCAACAGAAGAAGTGTGAGAGAAAAAGAGGTCTGGTGATATGAAGATGGTAAAACTGATTTGTTATAAGCTTTTTGGTTTGATCAGGTTGGAAAAAACTACACAAACCAGCACTGACACTGTACACAATTGCATATTCTTACCTAGTCCACATCTCCAAAGCATGAAAACACACTCTTTAATTCACTGGCCCAGTCTTGTTTAAACTGGGAAGACTGAGTCACAGCCTTTTCTTTATTTTCTTTAGGGCTTAACCCAAGGACTAAAAATCTACCTATTTATACAAAAGACTTTCTTTTGGGCCAAACAGGCCTTGAGTCTACAACATCTTGTTCTAACTTTAACTCTTTCCCCCTTGGACACCAGTACGGATAACCCTTGTTTTTCTTTTCTGAACTCAGCAGTTTGTGTCATATTTTGGGTCTGCTTCTAGAACAAAATGATTGGGTATGTATCAGAGAGTGAGAGTCAGTGAGAGTGATCTCTGCCTCTACAGTTTACTAGGGCTACCCTTGGAAAAACACAGAACCTGTTCTAATGGTCGTCGAACCAAAACTCAGCATTAAAGGTACACTGGAGGTCACAAATGTCATCTTTATGGGATGGTACTGTGGTTAGCACTCTTATCTCACAGGAAGAAGGCCAGTGGTTTAAGCCCTGACTGTGTTTTTCTGCATGGGGTTTTCACCAATATTCTCCCACAGTCCAAAAACATGCATGGTCAGTTATATGATCAATCAAGTGCTGTTTGAATGATTTGAATAAATACTCAAATTGAGGCCAAAAATGTGTTTAACGGGGTCATAAATACCTTCAGCCCTTGATTACAAAACTGAGTTTATTTAAGTTTGTTGTGAAATCCCAGAAATGCATTCAAGAGATCTCCCATTCACACGAATTAAATCGATGGTAGACAAAGTGGGCTCAATCAAATTCCTGACAGCAAGATAAAAAGAACTGAACTTGTTTTAGGCCAAACAGGTCAGACCTACTGTATCTATTTAATACCTCTGTCCTGTCTCGTCTTTTGATTTACCCTAACAGGGTTTTCTTGAGAACTAAATCTACTTAGGATTTATTGTTTCTTATTGTTCCTCATCATTGGAAAATTATAATCCATTCACCTAATCTCTTCCTACCTCCCTCTCTTTTAGATCATATTCATCAAGATCATCCCCTCTGACAGAGCAAGAACTCAGCACAACGGGGAGGTCTAAAGAGATAGCGTACTGGAACAAGGGGGTTTCTTCCAAATCAAATCAGGTTCCTCTGATGTAATCAAGACGAGACGCCAGAGACGACCGCATAATCTCCCAGGGACATGCTTCCCTTGCTTGCCACGTTATTAAAAAATGAGGAGGAACAAATCTTTAGATTGAAAGACTGGAAAAATGGAATTATAATAAATCGGGGGAATCTGGGGCAAGGTTGGATAAAGCCTTCAGATACAGATGAGGGGCAAATCTTCACAGTGGTTTGTGCTTGTATGTGCGTGCATGTGTACGAGAAAGCGAGCAGGCACGCGCACATGTACTGTAATGTGTGGGCATGGTTGGTTATGAAATATTTCAATTTGCTCAAGATCAAGTACCTGACCTGAGCCTGTCTGCGCTGGTGGGGAAAAAACAAAACAACCTCCCCCGAAAAAACCCCCACAGGAGTCCTAGTTGTCCCATCAGATAATCTGTCTGTATCTAAGGTGGCTTGTGGACTGTGATGCTTCCTGGATGGGTTCTCAATCACTTGAGGCTGTGCTTACAATAAAGCACCACATGATGGCACAATGTGACAAATGTGGATGCCAGATAGAAAAGGAAAACTCTCTCTCTCTCTTAATCTGGGCACTCATGATCTCCAAGATGAATAATGTCCCACTTTTATTACACAAAGTAATCAAATATTATTATAGCTAAATGTTTAACTTTATTATTTTTATGGTAACTTCAAAAAACAGCGCCCACAACACAACGACTTAACCTGTACCACAGCGTGAGCATCAAGTGTCAAGACCTTCCTGGCCTTTACCACCAGATGGCCTTGTTGAATTGTACTTTAAAAGAACATAACACTGTGGATCTACTGCAGGCCATACATATGTCTTACACCTTTCTTGTGTATTCATAGTCCATTAAGATATGCAGCACAGCAAAGAAATAAAACTGAAATAGTGAAATAACTGAAAATAAGAGAACTGGTTATTGTTCCAATACAATGATTAGCTATACCACAAATTAAAAGAATTAAGAAACTCTTAAAAGCAACACCTTCTGCACAGGTGACTAAACAACCAGTCGTGGTTATTATATAGTTAACTCAAATAATTAGATAATCAAAAATAAAAACTTTAAAAAAAATAATAAACACTGACCAATAAAAAAAATACACAGACACTAAATATTTATAATAAATTAAAACTAAACGAGATTTAACAAACTTAATGAAGAGAAAACCGAAGTCCTTGTTTGTGGTCCCAACAGATTCGTGCCTTAGGTAATAGAAACTCTTGGTAATCCTGCCACATTTACTAAATCTTCTATCAGGAACTTCCTGGGTGACTTTTGATGAAGCTTTCTTTTTTATCACTTATCACTGTGCCACACTCTGAGCTTTACATTGCATTTTATCAATTAACACCTACAGAATTATTGTAATCAATTTTCACTTGTCCTTATAAAACCTACCAGAAATGCCTGCAGGTTGCTCAGAGTATCGGTGCGAGGCTTCTAACGAAGTCAACTATGTATCAACATGTCACACTGGTGCTAATTCAGCTGCACTGGCTCCCCATTGACTTCAGGGTGATCATTAAGATCTTAGTTTTGACTTTTAGGGTTTCACAGGAACACACACCAGTATGCATGAGAGAAATTTTATATTCATACGTACCCAGCAGGTCCCTGAGATCATGTGATTGGGGCCTGCAGGCTGTGCAGCATCTCTCCCACTGAGCTTAAGAACTTTTGACTCTGTGGTATTTGTGCCATTTATACTGAAAGGTGATACATAAATAAAACATTACTTTACCTTTTACTTTCAGAAGGAGCAAAGTCACTTCACTTCAACAACTCATCAACACAAGATGATGTCAGAGGTCAGAAGAGACCAGTCTGCTCTGAGCTGAAAGGAAGGCCACACCAACCTAAATAACCTCCTGTTACAACCAAGGTATGCAGAAGAGCATCCGTGAATGCACAACAAGGCAAATGAGCTACAGCAGTAGAAGACTACACTGGATGATACTCCTGCCAGCTAAAAAGTGGAAACTGAGGCTATAATTGGCACAGGCTCACCAAAATTGGACTAAAGAATAATGTGGTGTATCCTACCTTTTATTAACGCCTCAGCCTCATGGTAGTGCTTTAAAGATGTGGGCGACATTTTCCCTGGCATACTCAGATGCCCTCCACAATCACCAGAACAAGAAACGTGGGACAAAAATCTGTGAGCAATGTTTCCAGCAACTTAGCAAAGCTGGGGTTAAAGAAAGCTCAACGGCACTGAAGATGTATCAGAGAGAAATGTATCGGTGAATTTGTAAGACATTACTTGACGCCAAAGAGAATCCATACCTTTCACGGAGATGAAGAGCTCAACATCACACCTGCAGGAATGCGGAATGTTTCACGTTAATCATACTAATTTCCTGTTGGGTGTAATGTTGTAATGTTGATTGTCGATTGTTACTCTTTTAACTCCGTGTCCACTAGGGGCGATGTTGCACTCATTTTTGGTTGCTCCACATATCTTTCAAAAACTTGGGGTGGGAAAGAAGTTCAGTGATAAAGACATTTACACTTCGGGGGGCATGAGTGACTTTTGCCAAGAGGTTTAACACTTTAATAGCTGCGAAATCGCTGTGTAGCTCCGAAAACCCATCGGCTGCTTGTTTGCTGAGTCCATTCTGTGCCTGGATGCCACTGTGAACTATTATTGGGATGGTGACGCCCTAACACTTGAAGCTGGGATGCCACACACCCCTCCTCTTCCAAGTCTCTGGGCTCATTCTAAGAGAAGACACCGGCAGGAGGCACAATGACCGGCAGCATCGAAGGACTGGAGAGGTTTGACAGCCCGGGGAAGGGACGAGGGCTCCGGGTAACCAGACCATTTGAGGTTGGAGAGCTCCTGTTTTCCTGCCCTGCCTACTCCCACGTGCTGTCAGTGAAAGAGAGAGGCTGCTACTGCGAGTTCTGCTTCACCAGGTTAACACTTTGGCAGTGCATCTTTTCCTAACCTCATTAAATTTATACATATATAAGCGCATTCTCTTAGGAAATTACAAAGCCACTGTGATGTTTGTTTGTTTGGTTTTTTTACTGGAAATGTGCTTATTAGTAGTTAGGACGATGTGAATTGTAACTAATGCACTACTTGTGAATTTTTCCTGCAGGATCATATAAATTCTGCATACTTAAACACAAATATCGGTGCTTGTGCTGTATGACATTTTTGTTTCTGCATGCAAGAAATTTGAATAAATGACTGCCAGTGCATCTTCTGAGCTGTCAGCAGCCAAGAAGAGCTAGATGATGGAGCCAGGTTGCAAGAAGTATTGGTTTGATCCTAAAAGTTAGCTTCACAGTTACAAACAGGTGTTGAATGGTCATTTTAACATCCTATTAACACAATAATAGTCATAAATAGAGACCCTGAATCAACCACCAGAATCTGTTATGCCATATTCAAAAGCCAGCATCTCATATAAGCCCCAAGGGGCAGGTTTAATATTTGTGTTTATTTTGACAGTCTAGTAAGATTTGGCTAACAAAATGTAGAGACTGTTGGTCAGTTGCCAAGTGTTTTAGGAATTAAAAAGATATTTTTACTATTTCTTGAATTTTATTTTGAAAGTCTGTCAAACTTCTTGTAACACAGGAAGTTCCTGTAACTTTAGTTTTTGGCACTTAAAATTGTAAAGTAGCAAGAGTAAAGGTACGCCACATTATACATAGCCTGTTCCACAAATTTGCAACAAATTTGCAATTTAAAGTGAAAAAATATAGTCTGGTAATATGTTATCACAGTGTCCGGGCTTTAACCATGTCAATCTAAGAGATGTGTGACATATTCTAGTAGAAAATTAGAAGAAAAAAGGTTTGGAAAGGCTTTTAATTAACTTTCAGTTTGGAAACAGAATCTGTGGAGGCAGATCTGTTCATAAATTGGTTCGACATACTGAAAGATCATTGTTGATCAAGAACCATTAAAATCAGTTGTGTAAAGCTTGCTTTAACTCAACAGTTGAGCAAGAGACAGCATCCTAGAGACAACGTCCTTTGTGACTTGCTCAACTTTACACAGTTCAGTGGTAAGTTGACCCCTGAGTTACAGTTGCTCTTTGCAATAGGTAGTTTTAGTGCGTCATGTTTTCCCACTGGTTGCTCCGGCCTGTAAGTGCCTTATGTAAATCTAGTGTGACTGCGGATGGTAAGAGCCTCAGAATTATACTGGTGAACTTTTTGGCAGCTTTACTGTTTCAGTGTGTTAAAAAGACAGCTGGCCTGTCAGAGGGTCTGCTCTATTAATAACACAGTAGGTTTTAAAGCCCTCCATTGCTATCAGTTACAACAAGCCACTAGCAACTGCTATTTCATGTGTCAAAGTTATGGAGCAAACATTTAAATGTCTATACATGCACAACTTAATACTATTATGTTACTACAATTCAGTATTACATAACCAGATGCATTCTTGTGGATACGTTATCCCTTTGAAAATAAATGGTGCAAAGACGTGTACGGTCTCAGGGTGATTTCTTTTATATTAACTCAGTGCCATCCGCAGGGTAATAAAAAAAAACTTTTTTTGTAATTTATAGGACACAGCATTTGGCAAGATGTGGGAAGTGCAAGAAAGCCTTCTACTGCAATGTGAAATGTCAGGTAAGAGAACATCCGGCAAAGTTACAGCTCTTGTGTGAATTCTTTAAAGTGCACTGCGCAATAATTAAAAAAAAAAATAACCACGTCTATATTAAAACTTGGAGCTTAAAAAGTCTGTTCCAGTAGTCATAAAGCCAGGGTACATCACTGACAGGTCGCCTGTCCACCAAAGGGGCCAACACATGGAGAAACACAAGCACAAACCCTCACATCTTATACTTGCAGCCAAAATAGATCTACCAGTTGGACCGTGGGAAGAAACCTACACAGGCATGGGGCCTCTTTGAATCATTCGATTTGAACCCAGAACCCTCTTGCTTTGCTAACCACTGTTCCATGCACTGCATTCACTACTACATTATATATCTTATCATTATTTTATGGGTAAACATGACATCTAATCAATGTCTTTAGGCTCTTCAAATGTAAATCCTAAGAAGTGTAAAATGACAAAAAAATGTGCGACTGTAGAGAGGACAAGCAAGTGGCGACACATCCTCAAGCTAAGCTCTATATTTCTGCTTCAGTACTGCTAAAGGTACAGTTGACAATAAGTGATAAAAGCCAAAAAGATTTTCAAATTACCCTGCTCTTGCAGATCTGCTTTCAATGTTCCTCCCAGCAGACAAGCGCAGGCATTTGCAGATGCCTCATGTGCACATATAAACAAAGTAAGTCAATTATAACATTTGATTTTATGTAAGATTGAAACCCGATTCTCCTTGGTTAAAGTCATCAGCTTAACTCATTGCACCATGAGAGCTTAGCTTACATCTTGAAAGGATTTCTATGATCTTCATTTAAATATCTCAAAAGACCTGCTATTGGCCAAAGTCTCCCAACATTTGCTCAATTATTTTAGCCTGAAAACAGATCCCAGAGCAGGTGTACTGGTCTCTACTAGTACTAGTTCTCTCTCAGACCTATCAAATTAGAATTTAGTTTTCATATCCAGTGTCCAATGACATAAATGTATCATTCATGTGTCTTGTAATGTAGTCTCAGCAGATGTACAGCTTAGCTGAACTTGGTTGTTCTATGCAGTTCTATATGCATGTGTACATAGCATGCTCTATTTTGGAGTGTGTAGGATGCAGTGTTGTTTATAAAGTTGGGGACTAAGCAGATAATTGAGTGGACCATTCCATGTTGGAGGAGTGAAGAGGCAAGGGTAACATTAGATTAACAGAGTGCCAGCATGCCACCATGCTACAGCTTAATGCTACAGCTGGTGGTGTCGCTTAGGGGTTGCCAACTGTTAGGCCTTCTGTTGTAGTGGGACATAAACTGTCAATAGTTGACTGAATTGAATGTACTCACATTTCACTTGGCCATAAAGTAAAGAGGTGCTTTTTGTTTTTTGTATGCTATTATTACATTTACGCGTTCCTTAGAAAGGGGACTGGGCCATGCACAAGCTGGAGTGTTCAGCAATGGTTGCTTTTGGAGAGAACTGGTGCCCGTCAGAGATATCCAGGCTGGTGGCGCGAATCCTTGCAAAGAAGGTTGGGCAGTGAATAATACATAAAATACAATAATCTCTTCTTGAAGCTCTGTCCAGCACATGAGGAGTTTCTTAAGGTCATTTCTGCTAACCATGTCTATTTTCTGCAGAAAATGCAGAAAGAACGATGTGTTTGTGAGAAGATGTTGCTCATAGGAGAGATGCAATCACGTGAGTACTTATCTCTTTACAACACAAGGAGAAAAAACATACATGATTTCTTGATGGTGGCTTGGCTGTGGTTGCTCTTTATGAACTACACTTATCTAGCCACCTGTGTAGTGTCTGTGCAGAAACACTCTACAAGTCAGTCCAAGAGATCCCTAGATACCCTCAAGATATCTCAGAGAAAAATCCACTGAGAAGCATCCCCAACCACATCTATATATACACACTATAGATGTGGGTCAAGTGGTGTCCAGACTACATAACAAGTGTAAATGCTTGAACGTGAAATAGGAGCTCTTGGGCACAGAGTGCAGATTGCATAAGTGTCTCTCGAGTCAAATGATGTTTGACCAAGTTAACAAGAAGAAACTTATAGTTCTTAGTACAGTGCAAACCATTAAAAAATGCATTTAGTTCATTTATGTGAAAATCCAAATAAATCATGTAAACGCAAATAGAGTTCAGTACAAGTGGATCAGTTTTTAGTGGCTTAACAAACAAAAAAATGGTCTGGTACAAGGACTGGGCTGAACATTAGTTCAGAGTTCAAAGAAATATTTAATAAAAACTCAACTGTAACCAGAGCTCAAAAATATAATAGATTTGAGCCTCGACATTACTGATAAGACAGGAAAATAACAGGAATCCAAAACTCAACTTACAAAACACTTTAGACCTCTCTAGACCCATCAACAAGTATAACCAAACAAAAAAGAAAATCTTAGGGTGAAAAAAGCACAGCACCGTGAAACCAGTGAAACAATAAAATATTTTAGATGAAACCAAATTCTTTTATTGTAACAGACACAGAGGACGAAGATAATGAGAAAAGAGAGATGACCCAGGCAGACATTGCCAGATTGCATCGCTTTTACTCCAAACATTTGGATGTGCCGGACCACAAAGAACTACTCACGCTCTTCTCCCAGGTAATGCTTTGTTATACCATGTAATTTTGAAACAGCGAGGAACTTAAATATAAAAAATAAATGCAGGTATTGTGGTATGAAGTGGTAAAGGTTTTCTGTATCTGTCCTTGTGGCCACTGAGCTGAAACGGGTGTTATATAAGTGGTGCAGAGGGTGGTAAGGACCCATTAATTACCCACAGCCATTCTCCACAGTCACTTGTGTTACCTCTGCATCAGTATAGGAAGGAATCAATACGGTCTGTTGATCCAAACTGGATTTTACTGACTTCTGGGTGACATGTCAAACGCCAGCTAGTTAGTTGATAGCTAAGCCAATCCAGCACACACAGTTGTAGTCTTATTTTCATCATAACTCTTCTCTGTTCTTCTCTTTGTCTTAAACAATAGGTTGCCTGCAATGGTTTCACTATAGAGGATGATGAACTTTCCCACTTGGGTACTGCAGTCTATCCAGAGTAAGACAGAAATGTCACACACATGCATATGAGCACTTTTTGATCGATGACCCAAAGGCATGGGCATAACTTGTCTTCATAAAACAATAATATATGACAATAGGAAGGGAAAGCAAAAGTCCAAGAGACTGCCTCAAAGGTCATATGGAAGTAATCAAACTATGAAATGAATTGAAATGAGCTTTAAAGACCGAAGAGACAGTGTTACAACAGCGAGTGCTGAGAACTGGAGGGAAAAGCAAACACAGGAAGTAGAAGAGCTAAGTGAAACTGATTTTGGGATTTCCTTAAAAACAGAAATTGACTTAAATACAACCCCCACACCATGAAAGGTTTTGTGAACACACGCAAGGTTTCAGCAGCACATATACGGCAAACTACTTCCTTACATAACTCTACCTACTGTTGTGTCTCAGTATTTTCTTTTTCCTGCACTTTGTGTTTTCTAATGACTTCTATGGATGTCAGTCTTTTTATTTAGCTTTAAAAAGCAGTTTGTTTGGTTCAAGCCACCAAAGGCCTAACTGTCCACAGGCAGCAATGTGCATGATCTGTTGATGTCAGTTCACCTAGTTACTTATACTGTAGAGAAGTTCATTTGTGCAGCTGCCTTAAAAATTAGGATTAGCAAAGAGTGGTGCTGGTTTAGCTCACTGGATTGAGCAGGCAACCAATATGCCATAAGGCTAATGCAGAGGCCTGGGTTTGAATCCACCCCTAAAGCCGTTTTCTTATTGTCTTTCTCCCAGCTTACCTGTCTTCTCTCTAATGTCTATAGGATAAAAGCTTAAATGCCCAAAATATGTAAATTAGCTTCGGAAAACCAAATCAACAAAAAAATGTGATGCTAAAAGGAGAGAACAGAGGAGGATGAGTATACCGCCAGGACTTTTCATTTGAGCAGGGTTGTCAGTGACTTTGCTGAGTGCAAGACCCAAAAGATGAAGTTCTGATGGGTGAGGAAATTGTGCTTTTGTAAAGGATTTTAAATATTGTTACCACATGTTGAACACTCGTACTGTAATATGCGCATATGTAATACATGTAGAAGCTGGTCAATTGGAAATGATTGCTGAATGGGGAATTCTAGGATGGGGCTTCTTTGGTACGGTGACTTCATCCAGTCAGTCTGCAAGGACCTGTGGTTTATGGGCTTCTCTGGTTTGTTCCATGCTTACAGACATTGCAGTTGTCCTTATTTTACTTTAGCAAGCTAAATCTGTTTTTGGCTTGTGGTAACCTATTTGAAAAAGATGGTGGGAGTTTGTGGCATAGGCTTAAATAAATGTGTCTGTTGCCCTGACTTCTGAATGCAGTTGTTGTTCATGATACTGATGAATAGCTGGATTATGGATTATTGCTATATGTTTCTGCACTTGCAGTGCATGTGTGTGTGTGTCTGTGTAACATAGAGAGAGAGAGAGAGTTGTGAGATGCTGTTTCGCCCGGTGGGATATGGTGGTAAAGGCCAAATGAGGCTGAATTTGCCTTCTCAGGTCTTTGCTGAGGTATTTCCAGCATGCAGCCCTGGTAATAACATATGTCAGTGTCATGCAAGAGCTCTGTGCAAGCACAGTTTTAGCATTGTAGTAATACCACTTAAAAATAGTGAGTGATTATGCAAATGCTAGGAGTAATACTAAGCCTCAGTTTTCCCTCCTTATCCATAGTAAGAAGGGTTTGCTTTTGTTTAAATCACTTTCTTTCTTTTGATATCTTTCTCTCTGCACAGCATGGCCCTGATAAACCACAGCTGCCTTCCCAGCGTCATAGTCACGTACAAAGGGACATCAGCTGAAGTTCGGGCGGTGCAGGACATGAAACCTGGAGATGAAGTGAGGAAAAGAGACAGCTGCTATTAGAGGGGGTTGGGTCTTGATCTTTTTTTTTTTCCTTTAAGTATGTGTGGAGGAGTTGGCTGGCCTTCCTATGCTAGGGCAGCACATGCTAGTTATGTCAGAGTTATTTGTCAATGGAAGATTGACTGAACAGCTTTTATGTTGGTAAAAAACTAATTTTTTATGTTAAAAATTAAACTGTGCAATCACAACTTTATTATAATCACTTAACATTAATGCTAGAAAAAGGGAAAAGAGCTAGCCTGGCAAAGGTGAAAAGGTACAATTATAATAATAAAGTTTATTTCAACTGAATTCATCTTGTTTGTTTTATCAGCATAAAACTCTTAGAATGACAAGTTACAAGTACATTACTTTAAAAAAGATAAAAGAAGAAGAACAATGTGATTGAGACACCAGTCTAAAAATTGTTAAGGGAAAGGTAGAGAACAGCAACATCGCTAATGAAAAGCACCATGTCAATGATAGGTCAGTGTGTCAAGAGAAGCAGGAGATCTGGTTTGAAGGAGGGATGCAGCAGCAGATTTCAGCCGGGTCATTTTTAGCAAAACCTTTGCCCTGCGTCTTAAGAGCTATGTGGCAGCAAAGAAGAGAAAAAACAATGTCAATGACAGAGAGTGTGCTTTATTTTGAATATGTGTGTTAAATCCCCTTCTAGGTGCTTATCAGCTACATAGACCTCCTCTACCCAACAGATGACCGCAACAACAGGCTGAGAGAGTCCTATTACTTTATCTGTGACTGCCAGGAATGTAAAAGCAAGTCAAAGGTAAGACCTGGTAAAATGTAGAATGGAGATTAAAGCCAAAAATTAATAATATGCATCATTTGGATGGGTGCACTTGTAAGGACTGGAAAATGCTACATGCCACAAGGTATGTACTCTCACCGGCCACTTTATTAGATACACCTGGCTAGTACTGGATTAAATCTCATTTTTCCTTCAGAAGTACCTCAATTCCTCGTGCCATAACAAGGTGCTGGACACTTCTCAGAGATTTTGGTCCATATTGACATGATGGCAACACACAATTTCTGCAGATTTGTCCACTGCACACCCTTGATACAAATATCCTGCTCCACCACATGTCAAAAGGTGATCTGTTAGATTGATATCTGATGATTGTGGAGGCCATTTGAATACAGGGAACTCATTTTCATGTTCAAGAAACTAGTCTGAATTTATCTGAGCTTTGTGACAGGGTACATTTTCCTGCTGTAAGCAGCCATCAGAAGATGGGTACACTGTGGTCATGAAGGGATGGAGATGATCAGCAACAATGCTCAGTTGGTACTAAGGGAACTGAAGTGTGCCAAGAAACTACCCCCCACACCATCAGACCACCAGCAGCCTGAACCATTGAATCATTGCTTTCATGTTGTTTAGACTAATTTCTGACAAAAACATCTAAATGGAATTGAGACTCATCAGATCAGGCAACATTTTTCCATTTTCCATCAACAAGGCATTTTCACCTAGAACCCTGCTGCATTTCACACAAATCTCTATAAACCCTAGAGATGGATGTGTGAGGAAAATCCCAGTAGATCAAAAGGAAGTCCTTTCTTCCCCATTCTGATGCTCAGTTTGAACTTCAGCTGGGCATCTTGACCATGTCTACATGCCTAAATGCACTCAGTTACTGCTATGTGCTTGGATCATTAAGACATCTGCATTAACAAGCAGGTGAAGAGGTGTACTTAACAAAGTGGCCAGTGAGAGAATAATTTAAGAATTTGGAAAGCATTGTTTTGACTCTCATGCTCTCTCTCCTGTCTTCATTTATAGGACAAGGCAAAGTTAAAAGTACGTAAGCAGAGGGATTCCATTGAGCCAGATGTCATCAACAACATGGTTCGCTACGCCCGGAAAACTATCAAAGAGTTCCGGGAATTCAAACACGCAAAGAATATCCTTCAGTATCAATAGATATCTTTTTGTGCCTTCTACATTTTATCGTAAACTTCATAAGGACCAAAAGGTGAAGAGAACTGTCAGAGTACTGTCAACAAGTTGAAACATATCAGCAACAGTTCAGCATTCAAGCCTAAGTTCCACATCAGTATATTATAATTATTGTCTTACAGATGAAATAGGTGCTTGACATTTATCTTTTTTAAATAATTTATTTAGCTACTACACATTTATACCAGCAGCAACACCATGACCGAGGGAAACTACAATAACAACACATTTCTGTACCTTAACACGTTTATATGACTGTTTGCCGTAAAGATAAACCCTGATATCAAAGATAAAGTCACAAAAGCGTTTAACTGGGAACAAAATAAGGATTGGAGATTTACACAAGTACTGAGTAGAGACCTTCTGAGGTGGGATGCTTCTGTCCCACAGTCTTAAGGATTTTTAACATATTTGGAACTCCACAGATATCTTCACCATATACTAGAGTGACAATGTCCCACAGTCTTAAGGATTTTTAACATATTTGGAACTCCACAGATATCTTCACCATATACTAGAGTGACAATGAAATACAGTGGGTGTGGTCTGACAAGTCCGCACACTCAGTCTCTGAGTAGACGCTCAATGAAGTTAAGACTGGTGGTTCTAAGACAACCAGTCTTCTCAGTCCAGACTTTATTATTTAACAAGGCTCACTATATCATCAGAAGCCCATTTGAATCCTTTGCCAACTATGAGCTTGTAGCCTTGACTCAGTGCCACCCCCTAGTGAGTTGCTGGAGATGTGCGAGCAGAGCCTGGAGGAAATGGGAGCCGTGTTTGATGACTCCAATGTGTACATGCTCCACATGATGTACCAAGCCATGGGGATTTGCATGTACATGCAAGATCTAGATGGAGCTATCAGATATGGCGAGAAGCTTCTCAAACCTTACAGGTATTAACATAAAAACATGTCCCCCCCTCTGCTGTTCTTTCCAAATGTATTTGTTGTTGCTGTGTTTTTGTTGTTTGTTTGTTTTGTTTTGGAGGGTGGGGGTTGTTGTTGTTTTTTGGGTGCTTAAAACTGATCAGATATTACAGACTGTATTCCTGTAGGTTTCTTTATTTTGGGTAATGTGTTCATCTAAGTTTATTTGTGCCTTAATCTTCTATTTGTTTACATCGGAAAAATCTAAATATGAATGAATTATGCTCAACTAAAACCCATAAGCCACCACTTTAGTTTTGACTATGATTCTATACCACTAGGGAACTTCTGTGTCGTGTCCTGTTATTTTCATTTTTACATATTTAAAATCAGCCTTTTTCACATCGCTGCATTTTATCAACCGTTATGATATTAGCTCATGTTATCAGCTCAAGTAGTATTTTTATTCCAATTTCCCAAAAGCTGGTATAATTTTGAAAATGTGCAAAGTTTTGTTCTTTTTTGTGTTTTTTTTTAGTAAACGTACTGTGTCTAAAAAGATCGGTTGTATCTTAGACGTGTCTCTTTTCTTTTTTCTTTTTTTCATTTGCTTGTGTGATCTCGGTCCAATGCAGCCATCTCTATCCACCTTACTCACTTAATGTGTCGTCCGTCTACCTGAAACTGGGTCGACTGTACTTGGGCCTAGAGAGGCATTCAGCGTGCACCAGCGCTCTCAAGAAGGTAATATGGCCTGCTGAGCTTTTATATTAGACTGTCTAAATATTAAATAAATACTAACCAGTGAACAACTATTAATAAGGTATCAACAATACTTTTTCTAATACACTGCCTGGCCAAATAAAAGTCACCAGCTGGATTTAACTAAACTTAAATACATAAACACTTCTCTCTGTATAATTACTGAAGCGATTGAAATGTTTAGGCTGGCAACAGGTTATTTAACCCTAACTAACTCTTGTTTCTTGAACAACCCGGTCGAAAATGTATAATTATGATTAATAGTGAAATCAAGCGCATTTCTACTTTCACAATGTGAAGAGAGAGACAGGAATTAAACAGCTGTGTAGGCCTAAGGAAACCACTTATCAATTGGTTAATTAGAAAAGATTGGCTCTGGAACAATGGATAAAGGTCTTATGAGTCTGGCTTTACCCTGTTCCACAGTAATGAGGCATCAGGATAAGAAGAGGCAGATGAAGTGATGCACACATTATGGCTAGTGCCTACAGTACAAGCCTGTGGGGGGCAGTGTTATGACCTGGGTTTACTTGAGTTGGTCAGATATTATGTGCCCCAAAAATGAGGTCAGCTGACTACCTGAATACACTAAATCAAAAGGTATATAGAAAATTGTTCAGCTTTAGTATACCTACACATACATACAGCAATTGTGTGATGTTAATTAATAATATATTTACTTGCATATCCACAGGCAATGGCTATAATGGAGGTGGCTCATGGGAAGGATCACTTTTACATTGAAGAGCTGTGTAAAATGATAGCACAAAAATAAAGAGAACAAGAGAGATATACCAAGACTGATCCATATGGACTGCATACACTTTCCAAACTTTGTCTTACCCAAATAATTTATCTTGGTTTTTTCAGGAGTATGTCTTCACTTTTATTTATCCTGCATCTTCCTATCAGTTAGATGCAGGATACTTTTGCAACAAGCAAGCATTTATTGTGGAATTTGCATGAAAATATGACTTTGTGGAAGGTGTTTTTTTTAATCAAGTAAATAACTTTGATTTGGCTTGAGACTACAGCTGTACTTTGTAATCCAAGAGTTGAGTTGTTTTTTGGAGGTACGCAAATAGGAGGATCAATATGTCATCCAATCAGGAGAGCTGCATCACCATATGGGGCCTGTTAAATAAAATGAATGTATCCCAGTGATGGCGGATGCTTCAGCACCTCCTATAACTCCTTTTATCTGATGTTGATGTTTCACTGTGATCTCGATGCTGCACTTTTAAAGAAAATAAGGCTTTATTGCATAATGAGCAAGTACAACAGCTTCAAACATGTCTGGGGAGAGAAAACTGAAAAATGCATATACAAAACATATGTACACATATTGAAATGTATTTAGAAGTTCTGCCAAAAAAATTAAAAAAAGAAAACTTGAGGGGAAAAATTAAATATTAACAAACAGTGGAATGCTGTGTGAGAAAATACTGTCAAAGAGAACAGGAGTGCAATAAAACACTTAAATGTCAAGAGAGCACGAAGCTTATATTTATCAGAGAATATATACATTGAAAAAAAATTTTTTTAATCCATGCATATGTTGCGGTATTTTAAGGGTACCAAGTCGAGGAAGGAAACTCTATAAAAACACTTGCAGAAATCTTTTTTCGCATGCCCATTATGTACAGAGTTATGCTGGACATGGCTGGCTTTGCATTACAATTCAGAGAAGCAGGAAAACATATTTAATGCAATATGGGAAAAAAATCATTCAGAATGCAATTTTACAAACAGGACATGGCAACACATTTTTCTTCAGCTGAGTTTGGATACGATTACTAGAATTTCTTTGTTTCTACAATGAAACCTAAAAAGTAATGAATTTAGCCAAAAACCTAATCAGAACAAAGAGTGTATCAGCCAATCAGCTTCTCCCCGTAGTTACATATTACTACAATAAGGCACAATGACACATTATACACAGCACTTACTGCATATGGACAAAGTTGTATCACCAATTTCAGAGTTTTGAAATGTTTATGATGGTAAATGATACATTTTATATATATATATAAATTCTTTAGATGATAAAGAATTGCTAAAGTGTACTTTGCTTGTCTGCCTGAAAGGAGCTTAATAGAAATGCCTCCTCACAAAAACACATTGGGGTTTTTCCAAAAACTTAAAAAGAGTTCAAAGGATCAAAATGGTTGCCATGGCAAAGGTGACCACAGCCTTTATAGAAATAAATAAAAACATTTCTTACAAATTTGAAGTAAATACTTGCTGCATTAAATCAATACAGGAATAAAGGATCATTTTAGAACAGCGATTTAAGAATACTTTTGTTTGGCAAACTCTTTCAGAGTATAGCAATAATACTGCTGCCACCTACTGTTCATGCAGCATAATGCCATTTCCAATGATGGCTAAATGAGAAATGTACCAGTCGTGCGATCTCTCCTAATTGAAACAGATTTAATTTCTCGAGATACTTCTTAAGAAACCTGAAGCTGAAAAAACCTGTTTCACACAAAAAGTCCAAGATCAAAGGGGGAGAAGGAACAAAATGTGAAATACACCGATTAGGAGAAATGGCTGTCAGTTTCTATACAAGCCCACCAGATCCGTTCCTCCCTTGAGGTGAGTTTTGGGTTAGAATTTACATACAGATGAAGTGCCACACAGAAAACACGAATCTCTGTTCTTCCTTCCCTCCAGCTACCAGTATACTGTGTTTGTTGTACTGTCCTCATGCTGACTTTAAGTACTCCGGATCAGCCGATAGGTGCTCGGGTTCAAATAAGGCGGGAGTTCTTGAGAAACTGGATAAGAACCTGGTGGACAAACTTATACTGGGATATGGTCTGTACCATTAGCATCCTCTGCTGCCTCAGCTCTGATAACATTGTGGGAACCTCCACGGGCTGAAGGGGAGAGAAGAAAAAAGAAAGAAAAGGACAACAGTGAGAGCCGGTCAAATGTTTTTGATTGAGGTGTAACTTTATGTAGGAATAAAATTAGATAAAAGCGGGATTATGTATATCTTGCATGTAAAATATCCTAATTTACCAAGTAAAAAACCTGTTTCTAAGGGATGCATGTATCCTGCGACTGTCAAAGAAAGTCAGGGAGTCTAAAAATGTTCTATACCTTCACTAAATTTTAAATTTGCAGCCCCTTAAGGAAAGCATCCACACACCTCATTGTGCTCCAAACACCTGATCATAAGCTCAGTTAGGATGACCACTCCAGTTCGACCTACGCCGGCGCTACAGTGCACCACCACAGGTGGATTGAGGCTCTTTGAGGTGTCCAGCATAGAGTTAGTGTGTCTCCTCACAGACTGGATCTCCTCCAGATATGCTGCAGAAAAGAAAAGTCACATTGATGTCATGTTTAGTCTTTATGCTGGCTCTGTCCTTACACATATCTGATTAAGCATATTTTTAATAAATGACGGGGTGGTCGTACTTACAGAGAAATCCCAGTACATATTCAGGACAGCCCTGCTCAGGCCAGTCTGTGTATTGCAGATGCCAGACCGTCCTCTCCTGGCCAGACAGCAGGTGTTTAACCTTCAGCCCCGTAGTGGCGTAGCACCCTGAGTCCGTGCGAAATTTGGTGGTCACCTTGAACTTGCCGTGAGTGGCTGAGTTGTGTTTGGAGCCCAGTTTAGGCCAATAGCGGTGACTCTTGGACCTGCCGCCCTCCTAGATGAAAGGACGACAAGCGCCAGATGAGAAGTGATTCGTGGGTGATGGGAATGAAGAAAAGAAGCAGATGAGGCAAAATAGATGTCAACAACGAGTCCTGACCCTTAGAAATAAACCTAAAGTCACAGTGACACACACTCACCACAGTGTCATTTCTCTCACAGACAGGAAGCTTCAAAAAAAAATCCACATCTGTGTGTATGTGTGTGTCAGTGTACCTCCTCGGCAGTAACCATGGCGATAACGTTGACCCCCTGCTCCCAGACCATCTGCCAGAAGTCAGCACAGGTGTTGGCTAGTGGACCCTGGGTAGCAATGTAGTGCCATGCCTCCCCTCTGATCATGACCTGGGAAGACATGCAGAATCAATTAGTGGGTATTACAGTATGCAGTGCATATGCAATCAGCCTCAAATATACAAACAAACGCTTTTTTGTTTATCAAGAAATTAAGCCAAATGAAAGAAAACAAACACAGGAGCAGGTCTAGTAATGAACAATGTCTGCAAGTAGCATGGGGTAAATGGAAACATTGACAGATAGCTAAAAGTAAATGACTGGCAGTTTAGATATTCAACATACAGTCATGTAAAAAACTAAGCACACCCTCACTGCTTCAGTAGGATTAAAAATGGAAAAGTTGCAGCCAGGTGCTGCTGATCAAATGCATTTGATTAAATGATCATCAAGTCCAAGAGCTACATCTCAGACTCTAAAGGCCTTAGTTAAAGGTCATCTTTATCTTTATCTTTAAATGTTAAAGTTCACAATAGTACAATTAGAAAAAGACTGAATAAGTATGGGTTGTTTGGAAGGAATGATAGGAGAGACCCTCATCTCTCTAAAAAAAAAATAATGTGGAAGCATGGCTTAGGTTTGCAAAGTTGGACAGATGAGACCACAGTGGAGATGTTTGGCCATAATGCAGCAACACCTCCAGCACAAACACCACTGCCCACTGTCAAGCATGGTGGAGGAGAGGTGATGATTTGGGTTTATTTTGCAGCCACACGACAAGAAGTATTCTAGAGTCAAATCTGAAGTCATCTGTCCGGCAGCTAAAGCTTGGCCAAAAACTGGGTCAAGTGTGACAATAAGCCAAAGCAGCAAATCTACAATCAAATGGCTGAAAAAGGAAAGAATCAAGGCGCTCCAATGGCCAAAAGTCCAGACTCAAACCGACTAAAGTGCTGCAGTAAGACCTTCAAAGAACTGTGAATAAATGAATGCACACAACCCTGAATGAACTGAAGCAGCATTATAAAAAAAGAGTGGACTTAAATTCCTCCACAACAATCTGAGCAACTAATTAAAATCATACAGAAAATCATTACATTCGTTCTACAAGCTACTGAATCATGGGATGTACTTAGAATATCACAGAACTGTATAGAGTCTAGTGAAAACTTTATTTATTTATAAAAGTACAGCCAGCGTTTAAAATTGCTGACTATAAGTAAAGTTAAACTGTTGAAAATGTTAGACTGATAATAATCAGCTGCTAAATAGAATAAAGGTTAATAGAACAATGGAAGTAAAAATAACTGATGAAAGCTAATGGCTGAAAAGACGGTACTCATTGATAAACAGCTAACGCACTTTATCGTAAATGATAAATGGCAGACTGATTGCTCAGAGTAATTGGCAAGCTAAAAGGAGTCCAGGTCAGGTTTAAAGTCTGTCTTACAGGGCGGAACAGAACAGGCTGAAACCAATGTATTAAAGTCAATGACTGTATATAAACTATAATTAAAAAATAGTGCTGGCTGCTAACAGAAGTTCAGCTCACCTACAGACGTCTATAATATTCACAACCACTGGAGGGCAGTGTAAACACCTGTTACTTTTATCCACAGCGGGATCGCTTTTCTTTCATTTATAACTCTATTAACTCCTTATCTCTAGTTTTCTTCCATTTCCCCTTCCTGATAACCACAAGACCACAAATAGCACTTAAATACATCCAATCTTTAGCTCACTCTGACCACAGAAACTTCAGTACTATTACATAAAGGGCATGTCTCAGCTGATTTCTCAGGCCACCTCGTGACTATAAACACTGTATTAAGAGACGGATGGGGAATAAACAAGGTCTTTTTGTTCTGCGGCAACCACCTTAAATGATAGGGGAGTAAGAGGGTTACACTGTGGTAGGCAGCGACTCAGTGCTGCTTTGGTGCACAACGTACACATGGCATGCAGACACACGCGTATGCACAAGCTTGCATACACATACTGTTTGCAACTAAACATGAATAAAGAGCCAGTGAGAGCGACTCAGGTTGTTTAAGAGGGTTTTGGAGTTTGGACAACATTCTTTGGGAATTCCACAAGCTCTGGGAGCTTAAAGGCACAAACAGCCTTCAATAGCTGCCTTTCATCCTTTCCTCCGAGCCATTCCCTGCTTAGCAATGACCACAACAAAGACTAGAACAAAACTGAAAGCATCAACCTTATACTCTGTTTTCATTTAGGCTGTATGATGTGGGTGTTGCAAAGCACTTTGAGACAGCAATTCTGTTTAAGAGCCATGTAGATAAACCTAAGTATTGTAAAACAACTTGTGATATATTTTATTACTCAAGCATTTCTTCTTAAATTGAAACCAACCAGCAATCAAATCACAGTTGCAGAGCTGACATTATTTGAGCCACCCGAAGAAAGTCATCTTGTCATCGCTGTCCAATGAAAAACATGCGTTTCGAATTCTGGTTTGAATAAAGACATCTTGATTGATGAGTTTAGCTTCTTAAGTTTGGATTGTGCTTTTCTTTGGACATCACTCTTCAAAATGCACAAATTTAATGGGCAGACACAGAAGGCATTAAATCTGTCAAACTCAGCACTGTGCATAAGTCATGGAGTCATGAAGTACTCATCTTTTTTATTCTTTTTTGTGTGTATATACAAAAAAGAAACAAAATATGTATATAGATATGTATAGATACAGATATATAGATATGTATAGATATCGATATATATTTGAATCTATGAAATATGACAAAGATAACTTCCACAGTTTCAGTTTGACACATATTTTCTGTTTCCGTTTGAGTAATTTTTCAACAGGAAGGTGGTTCCCAAAAACCTCTTAGCCAAATACTTTGGCTATCTCGGTGTAATGTGTAGTGTGACCTTAAAAAAAATGAGGAAACACCATTCTTAAGGAAGCCTAAACAGTAAGAAAACCTGAGGCATGTCCATTAAACAGTACTGCAAAAGCCTGGATGTGTATACCTTGATATGCGAGGCATTTATGTAGCCCGTGTTGTTCTCCTTGTTGGGTACAAGCTCAACTCGATTCTCCTCATAAGGAACAACATCACGGAAACGGTTGCGCTCTGCATTTTCGGGCAGAGTTGCTGTTGTGAGAATACAGTCTGCCCTCTTCTTGGGCACCTGCTCATACTCTGTAAAGACCCGCTCTTCTTCTAGCTTCAACTCCAAGGTCTTACACTAGAGAGAGAGAGGGAGAGAAAAAGTAGAGGGTGTTTATTATTCAGAAGTCTCTCTTTCAGTCCCCAAAAAGGCACTCATTCATTTACATTACACCCCGACAAAGGCATTCAAATCCAACACTGTTATTGTAACACACTCACGTTTTTAAATTCTCATCAGTCTCCTCATGATGCTCACAAGTATTCATACTGAATCAATATAGTCAGGAAAGAGCCGAATACGCAGCAGCAGTGGTGTTTATTAGGCCAGTCATGTCTGAGAGGCCAGAATCTCTTTCTGTCTCTCTTTCTCTGTGGCTGGCTCGCTCTCTCTCAGGTCACATTCTTAACATACCAGCAGGCCCAGAGGCGATAAGCACTACCGTGCCACACGTTCCACAGCCCACTTAGGGTTTGCCCCCATTAGCTTAGCAACAGTTGGGACAAAGACTGGGATTCACACCTCCACACTCAAAAGGGAGCCAAACACACTGGGGATCTATTTGGGCAGTGGAATTCATTAAAATTATGTGATTAATAGAGACTGTGAGTTTTGGTGTGACGATGACCAAACAAACTTTTTGGGGAGATTTAAAGCTTTTATCATTATTCTGTTTAAATAAGCTTAAATGAGACCTAATCCTGAACATCAACTCTGGCATGTTATTCTTGATATCAGTTCTTTAAATACTCGTTTTAATAATTGTGATTTTTTTTAAGAGCTTAAAAAGCCTTTTCTATCTTTAATATGATAAGTTTCCAATTACATAGATGTCAGTAAATCCCAAAGGTTTTGGGTATAGTAAATGTAGTAATAAAGTAGCAACAAAACAGATGATTAAAATGAATTCCCAGCAGCATATTTTTTAAAGGTTCTCTGTAAATTAGCAGGACTTTTTTACTATATGTTACAAAATATACAGAATAATACAAAGTTACAGTCATGAAACCCTTAAACTTTAACCATAATAATGTATATGTTGTACAAAAAGCAAGCATCCTACCCTTTCATCAGTAGCCGCCTTGGCGCCTTCCTCCCCTGGACTCTCGGGGACAGGCATTCGGGCGACGTAGAGCCCGTTGAGTGCGGCCATCATCAGCGGCCTCTTCATGGAGTCCACAGACATCTTCTGTCTCTCCAGCGTCTTCAAGAGAGAGAAAAATCCTGTTGTCATGCTTAAAGGCACCAGCAGGTTTGCAAGACTGACTGACCTGCCATTGCACGAGTACAGTGTTCACGCAGATGTGCATGAGCAGTAGTGGGTGGGGAGAATTTCACGTGCATGTGCATAAACTGCCCGTACCGATCCCCTTGTAATAAGTCCAAAGGTGAGAAACAGAAAGCCCACTACACAAAGCCTATTAAGAAAGAGTTCTTATCCATCTGGTTGCCTTCATCCTCGTTTGTCCTTCTTACATGTTATTAATTGTTTCATCTTTGTTTATTCCCACCTACCTCTTCAGCTTCTGTTTGATTACAACACACTCTCTGTCATCCTGACTCTCTTTCTCGCTCCCAAACACTGACCCACATTGCACCGTCTCCTTCCTCGAAGGATTACCTCTCCTAATCTCTGATGCTATTAAACCTCCAGGACAGCGCCGCCCTTCCCCTTTCCACCTCCTTGATCCCCGATGGGGCAGTCAAAACAACAGCTTGGGGGTCATAAGGGGTACCCTCTATGCATAAGATAAAGCAGCTGGCATAAAAGGGCTTTAACAGCTTTGGACAGCAGTAAGAAGAAAACATTCTTTAAGTTTTATTGGCTAAAATCACACACACCTGCAATGACAGACAGGTTTATCTCTAGGAGGCAATTATTTATGACTGGACTGGTGCTGGGTCAGATGTTGGCATATTAACAGAAAGCCCACCGACACAAAAACACCCAACTCAAAGAATAATCGGAAGGCTTAGTAAGGCTTTTAGCTGCCTCGGGGAATTCAGAGTTCAGTGCTGCCCTTTCAGGTGCTGAACCCCAGATTACTGCTAATCAGGAGCTTTGAAACTAGTGAGCAGACAACAGACTGTAATATTTAAAACTATACCAGTACAATGGCTTCAGAGGTGTCAGGCATTGACATTTTATTTAATAATTTCATGCTAAACATTTTTATTCCATATGGAAAGGTAATAGAAAAAAATTGTGAATGTTATAAACATAGATAATGCAACATATGATGTTAAATTTTGTGTTATTAAGTTTAAAAAAAAGTATTATTAAACAGAAAATGTTTTGCATTGTATTATTAAGTAAAAATGTGTTAAATTGTATTATTAAGTAAAAATGTGTAAAATTGTATTAGTAAGTAAAATAAGTTACATTGTATTATTGAGCAAATGTGTTATATTGTAATATTAAGTAATAAATGCATGACATTGCTTTAGGTAAAAAATTTGTTACACTGTGTTAAAATGTAAAAATGTGTTAGTTCTAAAATTTGAGGGAACGGCTGTGAAGCTGTACAATGAGTGAGTATCTTACCCTTTGAGCGATTTCCCTCTCCACTATGCTGTCTTCCAAGGAAAACATCTCTGATACTGGCCTCTCTTTGACCGGCTCCTTCCTGACCCTCTCCTTCACACTGGTCAAGTCCGGTTCTGAAATGGATGGACCTAAAACTGCTCCATTCACAACACTCTGATCCCCCCGGGTCAGTGTCCCACCACCTCCACCACCAACCCCAGGCCCACTAACACCCTGGCTCTGTCCAGTCTTTAGGGCGCAGCCATGGCCTTGGCTTGGGTCCACTGGTCCCTGGTTGCCCTGTGGTCCTTGATTATGGTTGGTGTGGTGGGTGTTGTTGTGATTGTGGGTGTGGGTGCGAGCTTGAGCATTGCTTGCAGGTCTAGGAGGGCCCGGGTATTCTGGAGGGGGTTTATTGGGAAGTTTGGCCAGAGCAGCCTGGAGCTGTGCACTGATGCTAATGTCCTCGTTGAGACCTGGAATTTGAACGTCCAGTTCAGGCCGCTCCTCTTCTTCCTCTTCCTCTTCTTCACTTTCACTGCTGTGTATGAGCATGGTGGCATTAGAAAGAGTCTTTTGGTGCTGATAAGTCACTGCCTCAGGTGCATTCTTGGCAGGCTTCATGGGCAATTCTTTTGGCTGCTGAGGTGGAGGCTGAGGTTGAGGTTGCGGCTGAGGTTGTGACTGAGAGTTTTGAGGCTGGGGCTGGGGAATGGACTGAGGCTGAGATGGCATCACATGTTCTCTCAGAGTATTCCGCCGATGAAGAGGAGCATTCATGCCTTTCATCACAAGGCCTTCCATTGCTCCTCTCATGCTGCTTATAACCTCCATGCTGTGTCTCTTGCCCAGCGTGGACCGGTGCTTAGCAGCTGCAGTTAATGGTTCACTGACCTCCTGCAGGGACTGGTGAACCACAGCTGAGCTATCGGGCTGGAAGGTTTTGACTGACAGCTGCACCATGCGGGTAACCAGTTCTGGACTGCTGCCGCCAATGCGATGCCGATGGCTCGCTAGGTCTGGCGTGCTGGTGGCTGGGCGAAAGGAGCTGGAAGGGTAAGGTGGAGGAGGCCGTGACATGTGGTTCCTCAGCATGTTGGCTGTAGCTGCATAGTTTCCCATGTTGTTCCCCTGTTGTTTGGTATTTGCCAGCTCGGGTGTGCTGACTGTATGGGAGATGGAGCTTCCTCCACCTCCACCGCTGCAGCTGCCTCCACTTTCGTTAACTTGGGGTGAATGGCACAGACCCTGGCTGTTGGCTGGTCCTCCCTGATGAGGGCCATGGGACACCGGCTTACTATATGTGATCTGCAAGATGAACAGTCACAAACAGATGCATTGAACTAGGAAGCTAAATACAATTAATTAAATTATAATCTCAGAGCATCCTAACCCTTACCTGTGGTGTATACGGAGCAGGGCTGGGTGCCACACCATGATAAGGGCCCCTCTCTCGCATCTCTGGCTGGCTGTATACTAGAGGCTCAGGCTGCCGGTAGGCACAGGCATTGCTGATGTTGAGACTGCGTAGCGACTGGCTGTGAAGGTCATGGTGAGCAGGGAGCATGCACCGCTTCTGCCGCATGACAGCATCGTACTCAGGCGTGGGCCGATAGGATGGTGCAATGATGGCACTGTGACGGTGGCTGGGGATGTAGTCAGGCCGCATGAGCTCACTGCCAGGGATGCTGAGGTTGGAGGACATGGGCGAGGGTGGGACAAAATTCTGGGAACGATTGAGGGAGCTCAGGCTGGGGCTGCTGTACATGCTTCCGTTTGGCACGTTACCGTTTCGGTAGGTAAAGTCCACTGTACAGCGATCCAGGCTGCTCTCTGACTTGTAGTACGGGTCATCATGGAAGATACTGTCTGCACAGCAAAGGAGGCATGGAAAAATGTGTAAAGAGGATCACAAGAAAATCTGAGCTGCAAACATCTTTAAGCAATTTGTGCACTAAAACTAAACTTAATCAAACAAAGATTTTATTGATCTTTGAAGCTCTATGACTGTTCACATACTTGGTACCTCAGTATTTCATATAAAAACTTAAAAGAACACACGCTTTGCACAATGAACAGTGTTGGAGCTTAAAAGAAAGAAAATCAAAAGGGAACATTCACAAATTTAAAGAAAAAAAATGAAGGGAGACCAAATGTTCCTGTAATCTTGCCAGTGGTATGGTGAAGGTGGTACTGGGGGTTTTCCAGTCTTGCAGTTTAACTGTCTAAGCTGTTATAAACAAACTGAAATAAACACCCTTTGTGGCATCCCGAAGGTGGCAAAAATGATCACTGCTGTTTTGTTGGTTTCACAGCTGCACCAACCACCACAGAAAAATATGTCATGTTATTCCTTCCCGCTGAGCAGAGCGCTCTCCCGTGTGAAACTATCCCATGTTCACAAGGAGAAGGAAGACAAGCATAATCTCTGTCCGCACAATCGGAGTATGATGCCTGAGGTCACACTCGAGACCGATCTCACGCCCACACGCAGTAGCACACCCAGAATGTTTTTCCACTCGCTCGCTTTTTATTGTCAAGCTGACATGAGTGAAGTTCTTCGGATTATAAGGCAGGCTGAGTGTGTGAACACGTCAATGAAAGAGTGAAGCATAAATGAGGTCACCGCTCTGCACCCCAAACGTTGGGCTCTAATTGGCTGGGAGACTGTTAAAATGCGAATGGGCTGTGAGTCACACGCCTGATGGGAAAGACACAATTAGGAGGACTGTTGTTTTGAGTTATTGTCAGGGAGGCAAAAATCTTAAATCACACTGTAGTTAAAGCAGGGGGAGGAAAGCCACTCTAAAACAGTAACACCTACCTTGAGAGCTCTGTGTGTCCTGATAATGGTCTCCAAACTGGGAATGCACTGACTGGAAGTTACAGGACTGTGGCCGTGGCTAAATGAAGAAATTGTAAAACGGTTAAAAAGTGTGACATTGTAAGATCTCCTGATCCTCAAAGTGATATTTCAGTTTCTTTACATCACACATGAAACCATCACTTTACTTCTCTGTCTTAACACATCAAACACAATGGCTGACTGTGACCAAGCCAGATTGAAGCTAGTGCTGCCGATCTGTCATTGGACAAAGTTTGCGGTACTCCAGACAGTCATCTGAGCACTCCAGTGGTCTGACTGAACATCTATTGTGCCACATTTAGCCTCACCATTGTCTGGCCAGCAGGGAGGGAGACGCAGAAATCACTGCCTTCGCTGTCGCACCGGAAATCAGAGCAAGCAACACCCTTTCTAACTTTCCAACAACACCCACCACACCACCAACGCATGCTAAAACCAAGGCTCCATGGCACAATTAAGAGCTTATAGAAAAAAAGGAGAACGCCAGAACTCTCAAAAAAAATGCTTCTTTATATTTATTAAAGGGCAAAAAGATGCATGTTCCAGCAATAAACCGCCATCAGCACAATTTAAGACAAACAACAATCACAATAAAAATCAGTGTGAAATTCCAACAACAATCAGAAAGCAGAGCTCTAATTGCATGATGAAAAACATCTGCATAGAAAACCATGCCAAAAGTAGCAGACATGTGCTAACAACTTAACAGTAGTTCTTCATTTGAGCCTTTAGGACTTTCTGTTTGTAGTGCATGAATCCAGTAGTATTCCCTTTATAGCAACAATCTTTCGATCGCCGCCTCTTTTAAGAAGAGGTATCATTTCACATTGGATTCATGCACTACATACAGAAAGCCCTGAAGGCTGGAATTAGAAACTACTCTTAAGCTGTTTTTTGTTTTGTTTTGGGGGATTACATGCTTCTTTCGTGTGATATTTCATATACAGCCTTTTCACATATATATAGTATGTTTCTAAGTGGTTTTGCTATTGTGTAGAATGCTTTCTAGTATTGGAATCTACCTGGCGGCAACTTATTGTGGAAATGTACACATTTGTACACAAGTATTTACACAAGTATTTATTCTGACGATGTCACAGTGTTCTCTTCTTTTCCCCTTTAACTCTTTCCTCATGAAGACAACATTAAATGACCACCCTAGTACCCTTAATTGATGGGCTTTGACACATCAGTGGTTTGATGACCACTGCAACAGTTTCGAGGGTAGCTGCATAGGCATAACCCTCATAATCCTCTGATGCAAACCCATTCATTTTGCTCTGGACCTGAATATGACAGAAACATCTCAGAGTTACTCCTAATAGGCTTTCAGAGGGTAAAGAGTTAAAGTTTTGGAGTGGAAGGCACTATTAGTCTGTATGTCTGTATTCTGGACGATTAAGAGCTTCCCTGAGTGGGAGAGCGGGGTCAGGTTGCTAATTGTGGACGTTTCTGTGTTCCCCCTCTGTCCTCCATTCTCGTCCCTTTTATATTGACCAGAGGCAATATTAAATAGCTGTATCAAATCACTTCAAAACATACAAATGCTTCTCAACATACCAGAGACAGGCGATGAGTCCAGGTGGGTCTCCTCCTCATTGGTGCAGGTGAGTGAGTGGGCCTACAAAGAAACAGACACATTATGTGACAAATTAGTATTTTATTAAATGCAACCAGGTCATGTACTATAAGGTCAGTGAATGCTACACAGTCTTTTATAGCATATGTTTTGTTGGGGGGGTTTTTTTGTATAACCTTCAACAGGTTGTTGAAATACCCATTAAAAAAAATAAATGACAGACAGTTGATATCTTAGTGTTTTAATGGCCTTCAGCTGGCCTCTCTGTGTGGCCTTGAAACTCACTCTGCACAGATCTTGTTCTGTTTGTAGAATTTGTGTCTGGCTGTGAAAAGGCGGGCGATGTACTTGGCCATTTCCATATCCTCCTGCAGACACAAACAGAGAAAAAAAATAAATTTAAGGTGAACAGAAAAGGGGTATTTCTGTGAAGTCATGAATCAACTCTCCCCAGTTCGTTTGTCCCTCTGCAGGTATTTTGTGGACGCATACTTTTCCTGCGTGTTTAACCTCCCACTATAAACCTCTGTGTCTGCAGACACAACACTCACCATGTGAAAAACGATGGTGTCGTCTCTGCTCGTTATCTCCACTGTGATGGCTGACTTGTTGTGTGCAATGGTACCAATGTCCTTCCACCTTTATAACAAACAGATGCAAACAAATGTTTTAAAAAAGGAACAACGGTTCCTCATGAGTACAGGAAATTATGACAATTCTTTCTTTCTTTTTTGAAAGGAGAAACTTACTTGTGGAGCATGATGGATCTGCCATTTCTGTGTTTAACAAACACTCCAATGAAAGACACACCGATGAATATGTCATTGGTATAGTTGTCCTGTGGAAGAAAGTATTACACAAGAACTCATTTAAAATCTCTCAATCAAACGATACTGATTAAGAGGTTGAGGGTGATGTAACGTAGCTACCTTTGCTGGAAAGCTCTCCTGGCCAAACCCATCCAGTTTTTCCACCTCCTTGATGTACAGCAGTTCTGCTTCAGCGGCCTGCATTCGACTGGAAAACACAGAATGGTACCAAGAATCTTATTGTCTCTATTTTACTTTGTCTTGGTGACACATGCATATATGTGCATACATTATACAAAGTAGCTAACAGTACCAGTGACTCTTGTGCTCCTCAGCAACTTTCTGGGTCCACTCTTCTAGCACCTCTTCTCCATTACGCCAGTTCTGAGAGAAAATAAAGACAGCAAAACATTGTGCAGCAAATAAGAGCAATGAAGAAGGAAGCTATGGGAAAGCAACCTATAGTCACTTGTCTTACAATGAACATCATGTTGCTGGGAATGTTTGAAAAAATAAAATAATGCTCCAATATTTAATATTTTGTTTCTATTTGGTAATCAGTTCATATTAATTCCATCCCATCCTCCAACTCAAATTCTTCTTTATTCTTTTTGCTTTTTGCCTGTGAGTCAGGTATGCAGAGGGAGGAGGTACACAGATGTCACAGGAATGTGTGCCTTCAGGCAGCACATACACAGAAAAACACACAAATACAGACTTTCTCTGCCTCTCTCTCTCTCTCACACACACACACACACACACACTGCTAGTATTTGAACGGTAAAGGCTCGAGGACTCACCACTGGGAAAAGCACGTACTCCCTGAGGAAGTCCTGAGACAGGAATTGAGTGAAGTCTCCAAAGTCAGCTAAAAATTACAAACACAGATGTTCACATTTATTTACACAAAAACAATGAATTTCCTTTTTACACTGTAATGAGCAGCCTTTACACTATAAACTGACTGTGAGTTTGTTATTGTGTTTGATATTGTTCAATTGAGGTGACATGATGGTGCAAGGGTTAGCACCACCTCACAGCGAGAAGGTTCTGGGTTTGCAGGTCAGCTGGGAACTTGCAACAGAGGGAGGCGAACAGGTCATCTACTAAAAGGGAGGCTGGTGGTTTGATCCCTAGCACTGGCTCAGTATTCTTGGGCAAGATACTGAACTGATGCATTAATCAGAGCGTGCCAATTGTAAGTTCTGAGTGGTCAAGTAGAGTAGAAAAAAGGAATCGGTACAGTCCAATATGAACTCACTGTGTTCACCCTGCAACCCTTCTTACGTGGGTTCTCAATAGGTATCCTGGTTTCCTCCCATCATCTAAACAAACATGTTTGGTTAACTGGAGATTATTAATTGGCCACCGGTATAAATCTGAGCACAAATATTTGTCAGAGACTGGCAACCCGTCTAGTGCGTACCCAGCCTCGCACCCCATGACAGTTGGGATAGGCTCCAGCACAACCACGACCCTGAATTGAACATGCATCGATGGCTCCATCCTGTTGGCCTTTCTCTTCGATCTATACCGTTTCCCTAATAAGAAAAAAACTACTGATTTAAAAATAAAATAAATTTATGTTATGAAGGTGCTAACCCAATAGGACAAAACGTCGGGATAAATACAGTTTTTCCAGTTAAAACTAAGGCAATTTCATTTGTCCAAATACCTGTTATATTCTGCTAGCTCTCTTTGCGAAATTACTCCTCAAGACTAGAAAAGCAAATGCTTAACATTAGAAAAAAGTCTGTTTTAACTCAACTGTCATCTCAACTCAGCTGCATCCACAATGGTCAAAGCAATGCAGGTTTCATCCATGTAGATGCTTTGTCATGCTGTTGTCATGGTTACCCAGGCAAAACCACATGAAGCTACCTGGGGCAAATGTGCTCTTCAGGCCGTGGACATGTCCATTGAGTCGTAAAGTGTCCCTGAGTGTTTCTTGTTTTATTAGATGGAAATATTTGTGAACTTGTGTACTGTGCAATACTATTAAAGATAACAAAAACAAATATCTACATAACAGAAACAAAACCACCTGCACAATCTCTATAACATGTACAGTCCTCCTGATATTGCTTGTACTAAGTACCTAAAAAGCGTTCTGCTGTTTGCCGGGCAAAAGGAGGTCTAGCACAGGATCCTCACCTCCCGACAGATAAGAGCCTTCCTGATGCTGCTACAGCTAACCTTGGAGCAGCTGATAAGCTAGCTGTCTGTTTACATTCCCCTGGGACACAGACAGCACCCAGGAACTGAAAGGATGGAGCGAGGGTGGTGTGTGTGTATGTGCATGTGTTAGGACTGATACCATAGGAACTCAAGTGGACTGGGTTCTCCCTGTGGTATGCAGCCATATAAGGTAGTGAAGTCAAGATGACCTGAGAAAGTGTGAGTTTGTGCTCACTCTCACTCTCTTGCGCTGTCTGTCTCTCATTGGGAGACTTATTCGTGTAGTCTTACCTTGTACTGCCAGGCCAGCGAGCCTGATCCCCTGCTCTACAGAGCACTGTAGACGTCCATCCAACACCTCCTTCTTTACCTGCAGGTAATACTGATACCTACAGAAAAAAACAGGAAAGGAAGGTAAAAAAACACACAACAGGGATAAAAAGATACCTAGACCGCGTTAAGTAAAATTTTTAATTTGTCCAGTGCATTGATTTATGATTTATTTATCTCCATAGGGATTTTAATAATGAGCCATTATGTTGTAACCATCCAAAGTAGAATTACTTCAAGCTAAAAACAAAATGGTATGTACTCCTATTGAAACCACACGACTATATAATGTCAGCTTTGTTTCATATGCGATCGTTGACAAAAACTCGACACATAAAGCTAAACTGAAACAGCAACATCAAAGGCGCTGTTACCATGGGAATCTTTAAACCTGCAAACATCAGGTCGAGAAACCACCTGAGCAGTGATTGCAGACGGGGAAAAAGGTCTGTACATGATCATAGCAATGCAAATTGGAAAACGGAGGATGTTAAACTTCAAAATAAAAGCTGTGTTTCAGCACTGTACCCAACACATATCAAAATGTGCAGCTTTTGATTTGAAAGTCTCCATTTCTGCTGTGTGCTGCACATTTCACTATTTTGATATCACTTGGAAAGTAGTTGGGAAGTGTTTGTAGACAACTCAACATCTTTAATGCAAACTATAAACAACCACAGTATTCTGCTAGCAATCAGGCCTAGGCCTGTGTGACTGCAGGCTTATTTACTTATAGTCACATGTCCAAAATAGAAGACAAGTTGACATTACATGATTGGCGGTCACTTGACTCCAAAATCCAATATAAGGATTTTCTGAAATATCAGTGGAGCAAATGAATGGGAAATTCACTTCTAGAGCCCTTGGAAAAAAAATAAGAGTGGTCACTTTTGAGCTCAATACCTTCAAAGCTAATTCCAATGAGGATAAACTGCACTTTGTGGAAAACCATGTGGAAGCTTTGAATCTAGGAAAAACTAAATTGAGACCATAAAAATCATTTGGAAAAATTATACTAAAGTCACAGACCAAGTGAAAATTATGATCTTTTTCTGCCATACCTGCTAAAAAGTAAGCATGCTCGCTTTTAGCTCAAAGCCTTGCAGAGTTGCTAGAAAGCATACAGACCATAACTTTTTAAAATCAGACTGCATCTGTATGCATTTTATAGCTAAACTGCACAAAACACTGACTAAGTGGGTGGCAGCATTGGCACTGTTGTTCGCTTTCAAAAACTCTTTGGTTAGTACCTTTTTTTTTCATATAAGCCACAGTGTCTCCAAACACCACTTATATAAAATCGAGTTGGAAAACATGATGGGTTCCAGTTTGACACATTTATCCAAAGAAAGTAAGAGGAGCTGTGCTCAAGGCGCTGCACATTAGCAACTGAAAGATGGCCAACATCTGCTGAGACACCACAGAGATGTATTCCTCTGCTTCTGGTCTGTGCAACTGAAAGTATGTGTCAAGAAAGTATTGGCAACGGCATTAGCTGCTCAAAACAATATCAGTAAGCCTGTTGCTGAAGTGAGGAATGAGTGAATCACCTCTATTTGAAACAGCAGTGAGTCATTTTTGACTTGAGTGGAATGCCAAATGTATGCCAACGGGGCTGCACAATATGATTTTATAAAAGGCATGTTACACGGGGCTGACGCAACTAACTCGGGGTTTAATCTTCAGCAGGAGCAACACAAGCTTGACAAAAGTGGACCATTATAATTGCAGTGCAAATGTGAGGCAAACTGGGAGTCATTTCACCGTGGTTTTAGGCAGTGGTAGCTTTGCCAAGCGTAAGCTGATATGATGACACAGCTCAGATTGCTTTCACAAAATGTGGTAAAAGTCCCAAAACCGAGAGGCTGAAATACACCAAGCTCCTAAAGTTTCTGTGCTCCTTTTGTCCACTTTTAGTCGTGGTCCAGCTGGATGTTTGTCTTTTGAAGAATGGAGTGGCCACACAAGAGGAAAGAGAGAACTGTCAGGGTGACCAGGCTCAGCTGCATAAAAACTCACACGCCGTTTCCTGTTGGCTGCCATGGCGACCACAGACCAAGTGTAAGCTGTGAGACACCTTTTCTGATGTGCACACACACACACGCACACAGTCAGAAAGAGTATGCAAGTCCATGCCAGAGTAACCAAACATCTATGTGGAAACCACTAAGTTACATGCTTAGTCATTCACCCACTCTTCTTCTTCATGCTCAGAAGTTTTAGTTCATTTTCTTTGCAAAACTTGGTTTCACTCCTCGCCTGCACATTAGCTCCCACCTATCTTTTTATTCACCCCCCAGTTTCATTTTCATGCCCGCCATTATCTCCTCACATATTTCATGATTCATATTCTCTTTGGCATTCTTTCCCCCACTTCTCCCTTCTTTTTTGAGCTCCTCTCAGCATACTCCTGGGCCTATAATCTGACCCCGCCCTCCTCCCTCACCCTGTCATTACACCCGTTGGCTAAGCTGCCATTCCGTTCCCGTGGCAACCCTCTAATTAGCCAACCCCAACCACAGTGGCTGCAGCGAGAGGCGGAGTCTGATGCGGTTTAGAGGGGAGGAGCCAAGCGGGACACAAAACCCTTCAAATGATTGTGGACTTTGCTTTTAAAAACTCTCTATGTTTTCCCAGCAATCGCTGTATGGGGTCTGGAGGAACACTGAGGTCAACAGAGGTTGGTTCTCATTCTGAGGTTCAATGGTAACAACATGATGGTGTTTATACATACGCAAAGCCAGCAGTGGTGAGGCGGACAGTAAACTGTTGAAATAACTCTGAACAAGTGGAAGCGTGACAGTAAAAGTCTCAGAGCGTTCCTCATGGGAGAGTCCACTTTACACAGAACAGCCACAAACGCAGCCACATCTTATGGAGCTGTGGTTTCCTGTATTTTTGGCTTCTGGCCTTGAAATCAAACCTCTACAGGTTGACAAAAACTGACCCCCTCCCTCAAAAAAAAAGCCAAAATTAGTTACCCTTTATGTAGAGATAAGCTTCTAACTACCAAGTGCAGTTTTTTGTAACTGATTAAGTCAGATTAAGGGAATTATTAAAATCAGATGGCTTTTAATCTTTTAAGAGTGTAATAGTGACAATAAGCACAACAATATTTTTTGCCATGTATTAAAATTTGGAACCGTTTATTCATTAATAAGCCTAGAGAGAGTCTAAGAAGTGTAGAGACTGACCCGTTTTATGATTACAACCTGATTCTGCACAAATAATAAAACCCATACAAGTCATACAGCACTTTTCATTAATCACAGTCTTATGCTTGAGGTTATTACAGTATGGTTATTCTAGAAAGAGCACATCCTTCCAGTGTTTTGAGACCAACCACAATTGGACAGATGAGGCATCTCCAGCATTTTCTGGAAGCTCTTCACTCAAAGTGGCAAAGGCTTTTAGGCCATGTGTCTTGGCTTTTTAAGGAGGGGTTTGGATTTTCCAGTTTTCAAAGATAAAAAAACTACTGGTGCATTTCTAAAAGTACATTAGAGAAATTTTTTTTTTTTGGGGGGGGGGGGGGCTTTTGGTGTATCCAATGCATATCCAAGCCAAGATGCCGTGTCACTCTTTAAGAATGCAGATTAATTTTAAAAAGCTAATAAAAAGCTTCAGTGTATTCAAAGGATAGCCAGTGATTTCCAGATTTCACTTCCACTGATGTCTTCCATCCTAATCTACAACCTGCTCAAACATGATTGGTCATTAAAACCCAGACTACAAACAGATAAGAAGAACCAGAAGGCTTCCACAAATCTTGTTCCTTGCCTATAGAGTTTGCATATTCATATACAAACATCTGCCTTTAGGTCACTTTATGAGTTTGTCTCATCAGTCCTAACTAGCTTAAATCTTTTTTCATGCATATTTTGACAGCTGTATTTTTTTCACTGTTTTTCATTTTCATGATCAGTGCTTTTAAATCTTCTGACTCAAGTATGGCATGAAATCAAATTCCTCATTAATAGCCCCGGGTGCATTTTCATCTGCAGAGCTGAAAATGTTGCTTTGAAATAAAACCTGAAACGAACTGCAGCAAAACCATCAGACAGCAAGTACTAAAAAACTATGTTAATGACCCAGGTTGTGCCATTTCAAGAGGGTTTTTAAACAAATTTGAAATAGTCATCTTTATTAAAATAAATACAACAGTCCTCAAATGTTACTATTTTGCAGGCACTGCCTTTGAATGGCAGTTAACTGTTAGCTAAATTACACAATTACATTCAAAACTCACCACAAAATGATTTTAGAATCAGATCCAGAAACTTCCAAGGTTACCAAACAAGTATAAAATGTAGGAGCTTCAATAAAGAGTTAAAACACTCAACTGCATTTAATGATACCAGTTTTTAAATAGGGGAATAAACTACTGCTGAAATTGTAGTAAAAGGGAGCAAATTTGTCCTAAAATCAGCTCATTATGTTTTCATAGAACAAGACAAACATCACATAAAATTGCTAGCAGGAGAAAAACATTTTATGACGTTCAAGACTTGCATGCTTGCACATACTTGTGCACAAAGAAACCCTTATTGTAGCACGCACCTGGCATGTATGTCAGAATGACATCACAAAGCTGTAACAGCAGGTGAATATACATACATGGACATGAGGTAGCGCTTTCCTTACTAGGGCTTTTCATGCGACTTCCACTATGGCAGAGTGCTCTGCTGGCAGTCCAGGCAGCCTCGCAGGCACAAAGAGCCCTTTATATGCCCACGCATGTTCAAACCCTGCTCAAGACATGCTGCCAGATGTCCAAGCAGTCTGGACAACAGGCCTGAGAGCATATGCGCATGTTTGCATGCATGAATGTGACTATGTGTGTACATATGTTTCAGCCCCTCCTCCATCTCGACCACCTCTGGTGGTAAGGTGACCACCCCCTCAGCCCCCGGGATGCGTCCAGACGGTTTGTGTGGGAGGCAGGAGAATATCACTTTGAAATGTGTTGAATCAGCAAGGGGCACCACCGAGTACAGCTGCGTGTGTGTGTGTGTGTGTGTGTGTGTGTATTGGTGATAACTAGCTGAACAAAGCTAGGATTTCAAGGCTATTGGTTAGCCTCAGGGGCTGCTGCGGCCAGCTGGCCATGCTCCAGTCAACGGCTCTTCGTTCAGGTTCCTCATTTTCAGTCTGCGAGCCAGCTTTTCTCTCCTTTCTATCAGAAACATACAAGTAGCAAAAGGCTTTAACCTCCTCACTCTATGCAAGAGTGTAAGATGTGTTTTTAGTGGGAACAGGTAAAAGTACTCTATTTACAAGTGAGTTGTACAGTATATCTGTAACTGCTGCCTAGTAATTGTACTGTTGACATCCATGTCATTTAAGGATAATATATAAAAATTAACGCTCAGGGGGAATTTAACAAGAGTAAATCAAAGATAATTATCACCAATTTAGTATCTGACTAAGTGTGAAATATTTTAATTGTTTAGTGAGATCACAGAGAGCTGTAACCAAAATCTATTGGGTTCAACCTTCATTCCAAGTGAAAGTGGACACATTTGAAGAAATGCCCCCAAGATATTAAAAAAATATATATATATCCGACAAGAATTTGGATAGACGCCTAGAAAAACATTATAACAGCTATGGACATATTTCATCACACAAGCACAAAGAGTCTGTGTTTTTACAAACTGAAGTAGGAGTGACCAAACATTTAAATATTATGACTATAGGGTATATTGGAGAACTCTGCATGGTGAATTTGTAAGTATATACAGTAATGGATGCAGAGACCCCAGCTTCCCCTGCTCTGACTCATTTTTGCTGCTGCAGAGAAAGGAAGCGAGGGAGGAAGAAACAGATGACTCTACGGATGGGAAGAGCGGGAGATCCAATATCAGGTTACATATCTGCCAAATACTGAACATCAAAGCCCTGACCACATCATACGACTCACATTACCTTCTCAGAAGAGATAACGTCTACAAATGTTTCTACTTGTTCTTTTTTATTGTTTTCGTATTGCTAATTTGCTGTTAAAATGCACCAAAAATGCATCACATCTTACCTTAGTGAATGTGAAAGAGTTAGCATGCATTTAAAATAATAACCTTTTTGACCTTTAATTTAACTTTTCTCAATAGTGGTTTTGCGAAATAAAACTAATTTAAAGCACCAACGCCTAAAAAGCTAGATCTACTCTGTCTCACACGGTTTTCCCAAACAAACAGACTTTACCACGTGGACACATAAGGTCTTGCGATAAACACACGCAGGCAGACAGCTCAAACCACATAAATAACAAGGCTCAAACGTGAGCTGAGTTCTGCTGCCAAGCTTTTACTTTCTCTGCCCCCACTTGTTCTTCCTCTTTGCCTTTGTCATTCTCCCGCCCACCTGACCCTCATCAGACCAGGTGTGTAAAAGCAATGATAGGGATGTGCTTCCCTGGATCTGATCCCGATCAACCTTCAGACAATAAATGATGTGTATTTTTTTAAAAAGGGAGCTGTGACTGTGCCTATTCCCATGCTGACTGGCTGATTTCTCAAAGGACAGAGCGATTTGAATTTAGTAAAACCCATCATAAGGCGTATTGGATAATAAAGATGTTTTGAGAGTTGAGGAGATCGTTTACAGCTCGATATATTTTTTATTTTTTTTTAAAGGATGAGTCTTTTGGAAAAGTCTGCCTCGTGGGTATGCGTACGCTCTCACAATGTGGTGTATTGTAACTTCTGACAGGGCTGCAGCTGGCTTCTGAGAGGATTCTTGGGGGATTGTTTGAGGTGTGTATGTGCATATGTTTTGTAAACCAGACCCCCCCCCCCCCCCCCCACCCCTTCTCTCTTCTCTCCATCCCCTTTACCCCCCGCACTTCTGCTGCAAGGAATGTGTGGTCCGCCTCCTACGCTGGACGGTCGTGCCAACATTCCTGACTAACAGATGAAAAAAAAGAAAAGAGAAAAGTGAAGGAGACACAGGAACACTGAGAAAGAGCAAAAATGTAGGACTAAACTGATCTGCTCTTGATAAAAAGTAGACGGGTGACACCATGTACAGGGATTGCAAGGAAGAGAAAGGGGGGCTTGAAAAAAAAAGACGACCATTGTTTCCTAAATTGCCCCTAAGCCCCCATCATAACCCCCTCAACCCTATAACCCCTGTGTACACACACACACACACACACGCACACACACATACACACACATTATAAAAGCCCTCAGGGGATTCCATGAATACCATCCCTTTACCAGAGCAGATCCTGGCTTCTGTATAATAAACCTGCAGACACACTCTCTCTAGACAATTTACTCTCCTCTGTCAGATCGCTCACAAATAAATTACTTCACCGCTTTCAAAACAGGCTAAGTGCGGGCATGCATGGTTCTCAGAATTACTATAAAAGGGTTAACACGCTGGCAAAAACACACACACCTTAAAACTAACTCTAGTGTGAAAACGTCAAGCTGTGACCTGCAATCAACCTTTCCCACTTCCAGAGAAGCAGAAGCCACAAATTCACCAGCTCAGTGTGAGGCAGACCTGCAGAGTTCGGTGCGTCAGTGTGTGTGAGAGTGTGTGAAGGAATATGAGACGGCAGACTGTCCGCTACACACTGACCCTTGCCTGCACTCTTCACAGCTACCCAACATGCTCATTCACACACTCATTCAAACACACACACAGTGGCACAAGGAAAGACTGGCTGCCGCTGATGACATTATCTATGTCATCAAAGAGATGTTAAAGGAAGTATCTTTGAAGTTTCTGGAAAACTCTGATTCACTGTCTTCCTGGGAATTAGCTGCTGATCAGTTTCCCCTTCATATTGGTATGCTAACTATGAAGCTAAAGCCAGGAGAAGTTAGGATGGCTTACCAATAAGCCCTCATTCACAGAGGTTTAGAGACAGGTCGGCAAACCACTGGCAACCTCTGGTCAAGAGGTAAAAATGATTATATTCCTGCGACCGGATGGCAAGTGGTGAAATCAGCCCAACAAGGATGCTACACCTAAAACCTCCTTATGTTTGCTTTGGTTCCTAGAGGATTGCCACAGTCACCTGTAGATTTTGTATGGAAGAAAGCTACTTGTTTGCAAACGCTTGCCATTTACTCACCAAGCTGTGGTGAAATTTGAAAACGAGAAAAAGAGAATGTTCACCATCCAAGGAAAAGGTGCATTGTTTAGTGCAGCATCGTCTATTTCACGCCAGCCAGCAACCTACAGCAGCCGGTCGCAAAATACACACCTTGCCTAAGCGAGCAGTGTTTATATAACCAGGGAGGTACTGGTTATCAGATGGTCGCTGACCAGTCTGAGACTGAGGCCTGAGATTGTTAACAGAGAAAAAATAAACTGGCTCTATCTGAAGGTAGAAGATGCATAATCCCCCTAAGTACAAAACATTCTCCACTTTTTTGTGTTCCTATCAAATGATATAACTTTGAAATTACTAGGGGTTTATGCTGCTTTTTATGGATATATTTTACCTTATGATAGACGCAGGCTAACCTTCCCCAAAATCTTTGCAAGAGACTGTATATAAAGGATGGACAACACCATAGTTGTTTGTTAATTTCAACATTAGCTTGAATTTTAACGACCATAATTACTCACAAGGATGGGTAGCAGTTGGCCGTGGAAGTTATCGGCTAAGAATAATAAGACTGGATAGCTAGATCCATCTATAAACTTTATGGTTGTATTGCAGCTTGTTAATAAACATAAAAAGTATATAAAAAGTAGAATGTAATTTACTAAAACTGACAGTCAGTCTAATTAACTACACAGGAAGCCATTATTATTTGTCTGATAATTTCATTAAAAAACTTCCAAAAGGCACCATGAAATAAGTCAAAAGCTCCATGAAGGCCAAGCAGACTTTTAAAACCAGCTGGTGTTTAAATGTAAAATTACATTTTTATTTCTCCACATTTTCAAAGTGACTGCTTTTAAGCTCCTGGCATGCTAAATAATGAAGAGTTATGGGACAGCAATCATCTGCTTTAGGAGACTGATCACATTTGACTTCTTTGTAGCCAGAACCACTTTGAAACGTCAACCAATATTGACAATTAGTGATGAGAGTCATGAGAAGAAGATTTTGCAGTGTTATGGCAGCGTTTGGAAAGCACTGTTACTACTGCAATTCTCTATATAAAGCTAAAGCACATCTGCATTCTGATTATGTGGCTTTCTCAGTGACTTGCGTAACTGTCTCACAGTTACCATTTGAAGATTCTTTACCTGGTGGCTTCTTGCTCCAGCCGGGAAACATTGGGAACATAGAACATGACTCCAAAGAAGAGCAGTGGCTCATTGCCAAACTTGTCCAGCTGCTTCTTGAGGGGTTTCTCGAGTTCCACCCAACGTTTTTCCGGGGTCTGGGTCTTCCCTTGGAACCACAGTCCAAAGTAATGTGTCTAAATACAGGGGGTGAGGAAACAAAAATAAGTTGTTTAAGCCAAAAGGAGTATAAAAGAGCTAAATAAATTAATTTGCAATAGTGGAAGCAAAGGGCTAATGAGAGAGGCTGTAAAGTTGTGTTCAAAGTAGAGATATACCAACTGACCAGTCAAGGGAACCGGAATCGCCCGATTTCAAGCATTCTTTGCACTTAATGGTGGGACGCCGGTCAGTCACGTGAAAATCCAATTAAAACTAGGTTTCCTTCCATGCATGCACAACACGAGCACAGTGGTGCAGGTAAATAGTCACACACTCATTCACAGCTACATGGTAATATGTTGTTAGCATGGAAGCTCCTTACTGTGAGTGAAGACAGTAAAGTGGAAAGGTGGCCACCACAAAAAACAGACCTAATCAGACACTTAAATGACCTTCACCCAGCTGAACTTTGACATTTTAAAGAAGCTAACAAAGTGGCAGACAAGCTAGCAGCCTCGGTATGAGCAATGGATCAAAAGAGAAAAGGGATGAGATCCTGATACTCTGGTTATAAACATCCTGGAAAATTATGTAACTGACATATGTTTTGTTATACAAACCTGTTGCACCTGCTTTTGTTTGCTAAAGTAAAATATGTCAGGTAAAAGTGGGTGTACAGCAACTCATTTTCAATTATTTTTACATCTTTATTTTCACTTTCTTTTCAGTTTTTTCAGTGAGCAAAGAATCAGCAAAAATCAAAATCTGCAGGTCACGCATAGAAAAAAAAAACAGAAATTGGAATCAGCCAAGAAACCTGCAGTTGGTGCATCTTTAGATGCAATTTCTCAGGAGATAAATGGTAAATGAGTTGAGAAATACACTGAAAAGTATTGAGAGATTAAGCGCCTGAATTAAAAGCACACATTTCTCCTTAAAATCTGACATCAGCAGCGTAACGCTATTAAAATTAAAGTGGAATCATTGCAATATCATTACCTAACTCACTAAATCCAGTGAAAGTCATTAGTCTTGTTATACAAACAAAACGAACATATTTAAACTGAAAGTGAAACACAAAAAGCAAGAACAGACCAGTTTATTTCACCCTTCGCGTATGATGTTTCTGATAAGAAATTGTTGATATGAGATGCCACCATGTTGTCAGGAAATCCATGCACAATGAAAACACACACATCAGCTCACAATCCATTGACTTTTGTAAAAACACAACATACTAGTGGCACAGGTTTGTCTCTGTGTAAAGATCTCGTGAACTTTTGTTCCACCGTTTTATCTCACGCAGTACATTTGGCAGAACATGTCATTTAAATGTCATGTTTTTAATGTTTGGTTATTTTGTGTATTTGTGCATTTTTCATAGGTTTCATAAAAGATTGAGCACACAGATTTGGCCAGTAAAAAGTCAGAGAGAAAGTCATAAAGCTGGTAACTGAAACGGCGCACACACATTCATGCGTGCAGACGGGCACACACTTCAGACCTCAGATTTAACAGCGAAGACCAAAACAACACGCACACTCTGACGCACACATAATCCTGAGATGGTGTGCACACGGGGGCAGGGGCAGACAGCCGCTACAGCTGGGGTGCTTCATCGCCTCATTTATAACATCACTGACACCCAGCAAATACCACAACTCTGTGTGAGTACACTACATCGCCCCTCGCTCTTCTGCGCTGTCAGCAGCTCCAGCAGGTGCAGACACACTCTTGAGCACACATGTTCATCAAATTTAATCACCCTTGAGCCAAACATGCACACAATCGTCATGTGATCTTTGACCTAGACAAACCATGCTTTTTACAGACAATTCGTTTACTTTGTGTTTTAAGGTGTAAGAACAGGAAAGGAAAGTGAGAAATCATCAGAAGTCCACCTGCTGGTAGAAAAAAAGCACTGACAATAATGGGAAATAGAAGAAGAGGAATGAGAGGGACCCACGGGGTAGGGGAGACAAGAGGACGAGCAGTATGTCTTTCTTCTGCAGTGAAGAGAGGACAGACGTAAGCACGCTTCATTAGAGACAAACAAAGACAGTGAAGGAGAGACACAGCAGAGGGCAGAGAGACATGCACAGGGTGTGGGGAGAGACGCGTGGCAGACACACAACCAAACTCAGAGTGAAAACAAATGCCCACTCCACCTCCCCATTAATTACATCCTGTAGCTGCCAACGGCAGACAATTTATAACCCTTGCAAGCTCAGATAAGACAAATGTGTCAGAAACCTATCACACGTCATACTATCGCAAACTAACGTGCACATGTGTCACAACACTAACCTCCCGCAGCTCCAGCCTTTGGGCCACCGCCTCCAGACATTCCTGTCCCGTACTCTCCACTGACAGCGTGCATTCAATCACATTGCTGTCCAGCAGGCGGATACGCGTCACAAAGTAGTTCTTGCTCAGGACATTGTAGCGCCTTGTGCGCCGCAGCTTCAGCCGGAAGGGCATGGCTGGCAGGAGGTCAAGGCGAGGTCGTGGCAGAGTCAGAGGTCAAATGTCACTCGAGAGCAAGCAAGCAGAGAGAGGGGTGGGCGGGCTCTATGACCTGGCTGCTGCCCTCCTCACTCTCGCACGACGCCAGCCACACCACCGGGCGGAGAGATGCAACCTGGCAAGGTGTTGGCCCATTCCCAAAGGTGTCCAAAGAGGAGGAGGAGGAAGATGAGGAGGAGAAGGAGTACAAACGGGTGCTGCAAAGAGAGATAAGAGAGGAGGGTCAGTCAAACACATAACTGGCTTAAAAAACTATTTAGAGTTTTATGGATACATTTCCTTTCCTAAGAATGAAGATGGTTTTCTAATCAGTGAATATTTTTTCAAATAATCCCTTCCACCTTCCATAAACAAGCAGAAACTAAAACAGATTAAAAAAAAGGAGTAGTTGTGGTGCTAGAGCATTAGCACAGCACAGGAATGGTACGGCAGCAGCCAGACAGCTTTATCCTATAGTTCGGGCAGCTGCGCTCTCTGGACTCCCATGAGGCCTGGCGTCGGGCGAGCTGGGAGACAGAGTCAGAGATGTGAGGCTATGGATGAACAGACATCAAACGGCCGTGCGCAGACATCCATCTGAACCCGGCAGCTGGCTTTGAGGAACTAATGGAGCTTCTATCTGCCTGTGTGGGAGGCCCTTCCTTTCCTTTTTATCTCTGCTCTCTCTGCTCGACAGCAGCACAGTGCCAGACATTGTGGAGTACAGTGCAGCGGTGTGTGTAAGATCACACGCCTGCGGTGGTGGCACATATGTTGCCACAGAAACACTTTTTGCCAGCTACTGACACAAAACCAAACAACAACAAAAAACCCACATCTTTGTTGTTAATAAGAAACAGAAGTGTGAACTCGTGAGGTAAACAAGAGAACACACACGGGGAAGTTTAAAAGGTTGAGCTAGGTGTTTGGGAATGACTTTGAATGCAACTGGGGGTGCTCATCAGTTCATAGCTTTCATGTCTGTAATGAGGAAAGTCCTTTGAAAAAGAGCATGACCGATATAAAGGCAAAACCACGCACATCCTGTAGGGGTGTACTCTGTATATCACACATACTCAATCATAGTAAGCTTTAAACTGAGCTGTTAGCCAGCAATCGCTAAGGAATTTCAAATAATCCCGCTAATATCAATGGGATTAAATTTAAATAGCTAAAAGCAGTGTAATTTTAAGGGTGGTGGCTACTTTGTAGTCTTGTTAGACAGGAACTAGATTACAAAACTAAAAAAAAAAAAAGCTCCACACCTTGAAAGAAGGGAAAAAAACAATTTCTCCTTAAAACACAGACAAACCAAACAGACCAGAAATTGAATGCTACAAAAGAAAGCAAGGAAAATTATGCAAAAATAAATACACACATGCATGAATATGAGGGGAAAAGAGCAAAAACATGACAAGGCAATGTTCCAACGATTAGGTGAGGAGCAAGGGAGAAGGAGGTGGAGTAAAGATGGAGTGGATGTGTTGCTTCTTGTCCTGGGCTCTGGCTATGTGCTGCTGATAGTCAGCTTGGACCCTAGCCCAGATTCCTCTCTACCCTGACTGGAAAAACAGAGCACACCTGACACAAGTATGCACCACAAGGAAGGAAAAGTGTGTGTGTGTGCGTGCGTGCGTGTGTGTGTGTGTGTGCACGCGCGTGTGTGTGTATAACAAGGCTGAGTGAGCAGGAGAAAAAGACACAGGGGAGGCAGGCTTGAATGAAAGAGGGCAAGAAGCTACAAAGTCAGGTTGTTTGCTACAATTTTAATTGCACTTGCTTCACGCTCATCTTTTGCAATGGCCTTGCCCCTTTGGGAGCCGTAACACATTCCTTACTCCTGAGTCCTTCTGAGACGGTAATGTGGCATCATCTTCTTCGTGTGTTGTTGTTTTCTTTCTTTCTTTCTTTTTTTAAAACGGCCGTTTGCACTAACACATACGCGCAGGGCGAGAAAGCCTCAATGAGTGACTAACTGGGTTACATCGGTTGAGTAAATCAGCTTCGCTTTAGGATATATGTGCACGCTGACCCCAGTCGTCACATGACCCTTAACCACAGACCCTGCGACCCTCCCCACTGTCTCCTGCTTAGGGTAAGTGACATCACAGGCTGACAGTAAAACCTTCCCAAAATGACTCAAGAGTGTTTCCCGAGCACCCAGGCCTCCAAGATCACTGTCAACAAGTACACAGACAAACACACAAAGACACAAATAAAGGCGCATACTTTCACTGTGTAGTGTACAAACATAGACAAGCATCAACAGGGCGCACCGCAAACATATACACAAGATCTCTCTCAAACACACACACACACCCCTTCACCAGGTTCCTCAGAGGTTAGCCAAAGGACCAGACAGCAGTTGGTGCAACTCTAAACTAGTAATCAGTGGCTTGGTTAGGAGTATGTGGTAGAGTAAAGCCAGACAGAAAGACAGACAATAGTTTGGGCTCTAACCCACTCCTTGATGAAAAAAAACAAAAACAAAAAAAAATGCCCTGCTTCAGTTCTGCTCCTGCAATGCAGCGACTTTTTCTCCTGACCGTCGTGTTTATTTCCAGCGTGCAAAAACACCATATACGTTTATGAATTTGCACATTGTAATTTTGTGGCACAGACGAAACGAGAGGGAAAACTGAGGAAAGAGGCTTGTTTTTCTTTTTGAGAGTGGTGAGCTCTTTCTAAATATATGTGAAACCATTCCCATCTTTTGTTATGTTTCTTGTTGTTGTTGTTGTTGTTATTATATTCCCCCACAACTGATATTGCACAGGAGTAAAAAGTTAGAATCAAGTAGCTTTTTTCCCCCCTTAATGTGCATGCTTAAACCACAAACCACATTACCACTCAAGTATATAGGGGTTTTTTGAAAGACGCACTGTGGGATGACATTTTTACACACATTTACATCAATCATGATAAAAACGATTATGCGGGAGCTAGCCGAAAAGAGCAAACGAGAAAAAATTTGACCTTTTAGTCCTGCATACTTTTAACTGAGCACCATGGCAAACAAAGGTCTGCATTTTCTCTGTCAGGCTGGTGTCAGATACATCTTTAATCGAGCATTTTTGTGCTTGTGCATCAAAGAATCAACACTACTCATTTGACGCTGCAGTGCACAAGTTGTGTCTTCCTCATTTAGCAATGAGAGTATTTAATTAAAAATGTTTTAAGCTTCCTACGTTTTTTTTTTTTTTTTTTTTACCATCACGCTTCAATCTGCTTTTGTCACTACACGATATCGGAGGTGTAACAGCTCTCCAGAAAACCACGGGTCCATTTTTTGGTCAGGGTTTCCTTTTCATATCTTGGTTTTCCCTTACTGATCACTTAATTATGATTTGATCCCCTCGTGATTAACTTGTTACCTGAAAGATCTCTGTGGAATATTAACATCATGCAACACATGGGTGTTACAGCACAGGAACACTGAAATGCATTAAAATATAATGGATATTTCTGTTGTCATTTCGACCTAGGGTTAAGAATTATGATACTCTATCCAACATGCACTCACAACTTTATATTGGGTGTAATTATCATAATTGTTGTGACTATAATTCTTTTGCACTTTTAAATGGACAAAATTTCTTGGCACAGCCAAGAGGCGGAGGAAGATGTATTGATGGGATTCTGTTGGCAACGACCTCCCGTTTGCAGCCAACTGTGACAAGTCTGAAAGGGGTGGAGGACCTACTCCAAGGAGTTGCTGCTCCAAGTTAAGAAGTTTAAGTATCTCATGGTTTTGCTCCCGGGTGAAGGAAGATGGAAGGAACCGGTTGAGAGACAGATTGGTGTTGGGTCAGCAGAGATGCAGAGGCAGAGATCTGTTGTGGTGCTGAGAAAGCACCCTCGGATGTGTCTGCACAGATTTTGCCCCTTGGCTGGCTTAGTAGTGCCTCGCGTTACTCCACAGAAAAAGTGAAAGTAGTAGTCAGGGGATGGTCACCCAGGATGGAAGGATGGATGGATCTGTGGATTTCTATACTGTGGTGGAGGTGTGGTCCCTGGCTCAGCTGCAGGGGAGGGGTGATGCAGTGAGTCCACGGGGCGGTGCCGGGGAGGCAGGTGAGAACACAGCAGGTGGTGTTTGGACTGATGACGGTCTTTTTTCCCCTTTTTAGTGAGCCGGGAGACAAGAGAGGGGAGTTGGAAAAGCTGAGACCAGCGCTGACAGACTGTGGGTTGTTGCATAAAACCCTAAATAAACGTGACATCTGTGAGCATAACCAGTGTGTGTCTCGAGTGCATTCTACATATACCTTTGTAGTTTCAGTGATTCCTTCTATTCCTTTCTGGAAAGCTTAATTACTGGTAGCTAACATAAGAAATGCTACTGATGTGCACTGAAATGCAAAGAGATATTCCTGTCGCTAACAGGGTTACTAAGCATTGTGTGAACTTATCTGACAAAGGCTTGAATGAAATGGATGCTCCTTTAGGTAAAAGTGCTACACTTTAGCTTTCTTTCTGATTCATACAGAAAGAAACGAATTGAGAGGATGTTCTTTTTTCATACTCTGTGGATGTCAAAATAATTGGACACACACAATTATGCTCAGAAAGAAAAAATAAAGCAGATTCTTGCATTAACTAACCAACTTTAACTAAGTGAGTAAAGTAAATTTGTTTGTGGAGTTTCCCTTTTTGCAGTATTTAAACTGGTTCAGGGTGTCTGAGTTTGGGCTGAGTTTGGGCTCAACAATTCAGCAACTTCAGCGAGATTGCATGACGCAGTGTCAGAAAAAAAGCAGTCTTTTATAAAGTGACACGTGGCAAATAAGAAAACAAACACTTTAAACAGTGTTAAAGGCAAGAATGGTGACTTTTAGTCTGGGATGGGCAACTTCAGCATCAGCAATATTTAAGCACATACCAAAGTCATGAAAAATTGTTTTCATCATCGTGAAGCTGCCGTGAGTCTCATCAGCTTCTGAACTAATTGTCTTCTAAGATACCTGTCCTGTTCTCCATCCTTTAAGGCCAACAATCAAAACAAGGGCACAGCAGGAAATACTCATTTCACTAGCTGGGCCCACGTCCTCATTTTAGGTTTGACAGCGTTTTAGTAGGTAAAAGTGAATGCGTTGACATGAATTGAACTGCGGTTTAGGGAAGGCCTCGAAGGGGACTGGCGATGACTCCCGGGCCTGGCAGATCCTCATGCACTAAATAGAAATGAAGAAGTTAAAGAATTGAGAACAAGGAGGTAGGGAGGGTGGGGCATGTAAACCAGAATGAACAGCTTGCAGAACTGGGGGAACCTATATAGATGACAACCGGAAGGAGCGTGTTTGGAGGCGTGGTCCTGCTCCTGAAATTCCGATACATAATCTCCAACAAAAGAAAAGTCGGGCATGCAAAAACTGAGACCATTTCCAAATAATTTCAAGTGAGATCCTTTGTATTGAGCTGGAACAGAAAGCTTGACAGGTGTAAAAACTGTTGCTAAAGTGGGCGGGATTTGAAAAGCAGCCACAGGTTAGCGCTGACAAAAGATGGATTTAAAATGAGTTGGTGTTCTTCTAAGAAATGCTGACATGGGTTTCCTCAGCTGGGGAATTTCTGCAGAAAACCAGTAGATGTTCCTCACTTGCATTGTCCCCAACTTGACTGATTTATTTTCTGCAGAAACCTCAGCTTGCCTCAGGCTGCAGTGTTTTTCTGCCAGTCACCTCTCTACCCACTCAGGGATAGATTCTGGGGCCACCTAAAAATTTACCAAATCAAAACATGCTGTGACTTACAGGCCAAAAAAAAAAGTGCTGGTTAAAGCTACTAACTTAGAATCAAAACAATCAACAGGCATAATTGCGATATCCATTTCTTTTACATTACCATCACAAAGACTCATTTTAAACATAACGTCTTCTCAGGAGCAGAGCTGCTAACGTGCGTGCTCCCCCTCTGCTCTGGTTCATGCCGGCCCCTGTGTCGCTTTGCCTCATTCACGTCCACACAATAGTGGGAACAAAACAGCACTTTGTCACCTACTGCTAAGACCATTAGATGCAGGCTGCCGAGAGGCGAGGAAGCAAGTGTAGCGTGCGTAACTCAATCAATCTCATCTCTGTTGCTTGTCTCTGTCTGAAATACCAACGCTGCCCTCCCAACACCCCCAGCTACCCTCCTGTTATACACAAGCACTGTAGCAAAACAAATGGGTGCTTCACAGCTCGTAATTACACTTCCTCCTGCGCAGTCGTTTTACTATTTGGTCTGTGAACCTAAACCGAATAGCTGGAGTGCAAATCGGGTATCTTGTGCTCAGACTTCACGTTTTTACAACTAATTAAAGCATGTGGTTTTCATAAATCAAGAAATATGGGGCTACTGGTTGTTATTTTTATATAATTAATACAAATAGAGTGTTTCATAGAAGGTTAAAACAAGCACACACTTGCATTTTTCAGTAGCTAAACTCACAAATAGTTTGAGCGCTCAGACAGTTAACAGTCACAACAAAGACCTACTTAACCTAAATTATTTTTATATGTGAACTTGCTGTATTGTCTTATCTGGTAACCCAGTGAACTGCTACTCCAAGCACAGCTAAATCAAAAGAATTTGGAAATACTGCCAGATTTCGTCTGATATTTCTAAAATCTTCTTAAGACTCTGATCCTCTTGTGGCCCACTAACTTAAAGTTGAGTTCAGTAGTGAAATGTTTTGGGGGAAACACACCTCTAAGTCCACACACACTCCTGGAAACATTCAACCAAAGTCTGTCTGAGTATTAGCTGACCCTGGACAGAGCATTATCTTAGCAGTGAATGAAGGTGTGTGTGTGTCCAGGTGCCCTTCACTTTTCTCGACAAGCGCTTATCCAATCTACTTCACACTATCACTGGAGACCTAATGATAAGCAGCACTGAGTTTGAAGTTGTTCTGATGTGCATTTTGGTCCGTTTGTGAGGCATTCAGGGAATATCTGTGATTTGTACCCAAATACACAACCACAAATAAAGTTCCAACACATGAACACTGCAAGAAATTTTCAGGTCAGCAATTAAAAATAATGGTTCTCACGACATAAGGTTCATTCTCTGGTGGTAACGTCAACCTAAACAGCTACTAGAAGGTGAATTTTCAGTTGTTTATCCAGCTGCCCCAGTTAATATTAGTGCTGCTCCTCAGGTGTTTTTCTGTTTATTAGCCACACACACGATCCTCTTGGTGCCGCCTTTTTCCTCCTGACAAAAACAAGACGATAACTAAATAAAAACTAATATACGACAAAAACTATGACGCACTGACGATGAATGAAAAATGTAATGAAAATATTCTGGAGACACGAGATGTAATCAGATCTAATTAAGCTGTGTAGAAAGGTGCGACAAGTTTGGAAGCGATCCAGTCAGAAGTAACTTCCTTGTGGTGTAAGGTTAGACACGCATATGATATGCCCCCAGGAAATAGTACTGTATACAACTAGCTCCCATGCTCCCCGTTGACTAAAACTAGACTAACGTCATTTACATTCACCGCTTCATGTGTGGATTAAAAATGCACCAAAGTAGCCCATGTTGCTGTATCATCACTAACACCTCATTATTGCAGTGGTGATGTCAAGACATGTATGCAGATGTCCAAATCTGAAAAAGCACTGTACTCACTCCGTTCATGTAGAGAGACACGTGCAGTATTTGTCTGACTGGCCTTTGCTGTACAGACTGGACAATCTGTACAGGACTAAAACATAAACTTTGCCATCTTTTGATATTTACCAATGAGTATTAAGGCCACATTAAGAAAAAAACTGTAATTCCTTAGTAGTTCACTTATTGCTAAAAAACGATTCTAGTACAACTTCACTAAGTCATCTACACAGGGCATTTTATAGAGGGTAAAGCAACGGAATTCTCCACAATTTGACTTTATTCTAAAATAATATTTTGACTTTTAGCTCAAAATTTTGACTTTATTCTCCTAATAAGCAGTAATGTGTTTTTCTTAATGCCCCGTCATAGACATTTGAAGAAAGCACAGTACTAGACAGATTATTCTCCAGACACGTCTCAGGGACATTGGCACTGTTGATCAGGCCCCTCTTTGTCATCTGACACTCTGGCCATGTGTGTTTTTGTCTGACCCAGAGGATGTGTGCGCGCGTGTCTGTGTGTGTGTGTGCTCACTTTTACGCCTAAAAAATACTTTATTAAAAAGAGAAAAATAATAATATATATGCATCTACTATTTCTTCCCCGCACACAGGCTCCACTAACTCACCCTGCACAGACACAAACATACTGTATATCTCACACAAACACTAGCAGCTGCAAACAGATGGTGGAGGCAGGCCACCAGACTGTGTTTCTAACAAGCGCATCTGCTTTCTCACTTTCCAGCTCTCTTCTTTTTTTTTTTTAACTCCTCCAGCTCCATCTCTCCGAGACAAACACACCCGCAAATAACACACTTGAGGACACGGCGGCGAGAGTGACACAAACACAGGGCAAAGCGTTCGCACAGTTGTGACGTGCAGACAGTGAAGGGGCCATGTCTGCAGCTTCCCACACACACACACGCAGCTTTATCTCGCTTCAACCTGGACTTAAATGGGTGAAGAAAATTGTTACACTAAGTGAGAGCAGACTCTCGCCAATTACATTGTTTACATACCCGTTGCTATCAGCGAATGAGACATCAGGCCCTGTTTTTAAATTCACTGAACTGCTCTGAAAGGATCACCGCACTGGCAAACCTTCAAAAACGAAGCTTAGATTCAAAGATTCGTACATACATTTGTGTGCGTTTTGCTAATTCTTTGAATCATCCCAAGCAAAGATATGTCTATAAAAAGTTTTTTTTAAGCAATCAGCAAATTTTGTCCGGTGTATCTTTTCAATCAACAGATTAAATTACTTTTTCAGCTGCTACTCATTACCTTAAAACAAGTGAAGGAGACATGCCAGTGAGCACTAACTACTATCACAATCACAAAAAACTCAAAATAACGTCACTTTGGAATTCAAATGAGATGCCAAACTGCTTATATTTAGCTTGTGACGACCGGAAATTCCATAGAAACAAAGGAAAAGTGCAGGAAAACAATAGAAGTTACAGTAGCAGTAGTGACAGTCACAGATAGGGAATGCCCAATGTTTCCCACTGGCACTGAAATCTAAACAGTGTCACTAAAACATGACGAGGAGGAGGAGGAGGATCAAAGGCAGATGCTTTACACTGTCCGTATTTTGGTTTTCCAAACCAGCAATGACGCTCCTCTGCCGACTCATATTCCAGCAGGCAAACTGGAGAACTGATGTCATGCAGGCAGACTTGGATATTTAACTGAGAGGCACAGAGTTGGATTGTGTGTATACATGTGCCCTCAAAATTCGCATATAAGTCATTCCCAGCACCTGAATGAGAAAACAAAGGCTTTAGATAAGCAAGGATATGGAAAACGCAGCAGAAAGGAAAGAGGAGACACAACGCTGGTGATTCTCAGGCTCTTATCGTGTTGGTTCAGTTGGTGAGGATGGCGAGAAAGGAAGGAGTGCGTAAACATGGACAGTGGAACTGATAGCAGGCGGCTCCCAGCCACAACAACAAAAACACAGGACCATCAATCGTCAGCCACCGCGTCTGCAGCAGCCAAACCGCGATGCTCTTCACATTTTCCATAACCCCCTCCTCTCATCTCCTCCTGGGAACCACATCACGGTCTCACAACCATACACACAAATACGACTCCACACACACACACACAAGCTCAATCACCCAAAAGCCACTCAGTATTTTCTCATGGCTGAGCCCCCAGGAGCCAACGGGGACGTCAGTAGCACTGAGTTTACAGGCCTATGAAAGCAGAAACACTTTGGTTTTGCTCGTGTTGACATCCGGCTGTATCTAAGACCCATAACGGCCTCAAAGGAAGGAAAAGTCACATTTTAAACGAAGGATCAAATGGAAAATTTCACCCGTTGATGCTCAAACCTCCTCACAAACCACTCTGTGAACAGTGAGTCCCACATCACAGGAAGAATCACATGTTTTTAAATTCTGGGCTGTTCAGAGGTAGCGGGGGTCAAACCTGTTAAGTGTGGGCGGCAGGGCTAGCAGTGACTGACACCTAGCACGAAAAACACCTGGTGGAGTGTGGGAGAGTTGGACAGGTCGCAGCACGCTCTCTACTCTGTTGTTGTCTGCTGGGCTGAGAGAACAGAGCGCTCACAGAGAGCACAAATCTGACAAAAGCATCCGTGCATGACTGAATACACTCACCACATGCACAAGAGATACTCCTCACAGTCATACGCTGCACCTACAGCCAGCCGTTATATTATCACTTTACAGTAACATCACTTTTGTTAGCTTTTTATAGACTTTTTTTAAACAATAGCTGCTTTCTTGCTAAGTAAGTGATTTATGTTCATTCATGAGCGTTTCTGCTCTTAGGTAGAAGTTCAGTATTGTTACTGATACCGACCCAGCACAGCTGATTGGTAGAACTTTAAAACGTCTTTAGAACTATTGCTTGGTAGTACCACCACGGGAGGTTTTAAAAAGTGCAGTTCCTCGAGTGGCCACTTGAGGCATTCTTTAAAAGCCTGCAAATCCCCATAGGCTCACATGTTATAATGTCCAACTTTACAGCAGAAATAAACATGTTTACAGCCTCGTAGAAGAAACAGTTTCGGTCTCTATTGCACATCTCATCCTTCATGGGGGGTGTTTTTTAATGACTCACCCATTTGCACTTTTTTGGGGCTCAAAGTTAGGGGCATGATCATTTTAATGATCATATCATTCGCGATAAAAACTGTATACGTTTTTATGTGATCCAAGCCCAGGTACCTTAAAAGGAGCTACTTCACAAATTTCAAACAAAGCTCTTTACAAACTATGTGGAAAAAAACTGCTCCCGCTAAAGATGAAGACAACAAACTTGCTTCACCACATGAGGCAAAAAACATGACATCTAATACAAGCAGGCTACAAAGGAGGAGATGCCAGCAGCCAGTGATGTGCAACCCAAATGTACACAAATGTTGACAATGACAGTATTGTGCAACATCCTGAAAAGGTACACGGTTAAGTTACTTTATTTCTTGTTAAAGTGAAGTGTTAAGCAGTCACGTACTACTTTTACTTATAATTTGCAGGAAAACATTACCTTTTGTGCTTACATTTGACTTCTGCTGTGTCACTCGATGTTATATTGCATCTCTGCTTTAACGCTGCTGTTGCTGCTGGCACCTTGTGGGAATAGATTCACACTTCACTAATTCACCCAGGGTCTTGTGGCAAAGAAAGAAACTGAAAAGCTTATTCATGCATTTGTTTTCAGTAGGCTAGATTACTGTAATGGAGTTTTTACTGGTCTTAATAAAACATCAATTAATCAGCTGCAGCTTTTTCAAAATGCTGAAAATGGATCATATTGCATCAATTTTGAACTCGTTGCATTGGCTTCCTGTGTGTAAAAGGATTGATTTTAGAATTCTGCTAATGGTTTATAAAGCATAAATATATTGCTGACCTACTTGAGGGCTATGAGGCTTCTGGGCCTCTTAGGTCCTCAGGAACAGGTTTACTTGATATTCCCAGGAATAAAAGAAAACAAGATGAGGCAGGATTTAGTGTGGGTCATTTGTGGAATAAACTCCCCTCACACCTGCAGTGTGCAGAATCCATTAGCTATTGTAAATTCAGGATTAGAAATGTCTTGTTTTCTTTAGCTTTTTTCCCCAAAAAGTCTTGTTTTTCCAAACTGCTCCATCTCCCAATGTAGATCTGTATGTCGGAGCTACTGTAGTGATTAAAATGGTGTTAAAAGCTGACATGATTGTACGCGTGTGTCTTCAACCCAGGTTACAGAAATCGATAGTGCACAACTGGCTGAAGTGAAACAATGCAACATAATTTTCTGTGTGGGCTTAAAAGAACGGTAACAACCCATCTAAGAAGTCAGAGCTCCACCTAATTATCCAAATACGGTCACTTCTCACACCAAAACGGCAACATAGTCAAAGGCAAAGCTAGCATTGAGGCTTCAAAACAGGACTTCACAGACGTGTGAAGTAGGTGACATAGAGGTGCTTACATCCATCATTTAAATACAGTCTTTGTATTCAACCAAAGTTAAAAGCATTGCAAGGACAAGAAATAACTGCTAAACATCAATTTTTCCAACACAAAAAGTATATTTAAAGGTTGAGTATTAGCATGTAAGTTGATATAGGGGACTATTATTTACACACTGAAACACTTGATTTATGTAAAATACACTACAGTGTCATTACTATTAGATGTGAGACTTTTGGTTGCACATGTGAGTGTTTTATATTGGGTATGGCCAAAGAAGCTATCAGCAGATTAGCACCTATTTTAATTGCAGATTAGTTTCATCTGTATTTAAGTCAATGCCTTGGACATGTAATCACTTTTAATCACAAAAAAGAGGTTATAGCCTTCTTCACCCCTTCCATTTTCTACTGCAGTGCAGCTACGGTGTAAAATAACAAGTGAACCACAAGCTGACTACGAAGGAATTCTATGCATTTCTTCCACTTTGGTTAAAATGTTATAACAATAACTACAATAACTGCTGCTGCTGTCTGTTTTTTCCTCTCTCTTCCTGTGGTACAGTGTGAGCACTTGACCAAAATTACAGGTATGTTCGCACCACACCGTAATCAAATGGCCTCTAGACTCAAATGACCATTGGCTACACAAACAATAGCCACTTTTCCTTTTAGACGCAGGCTCACATTAGGCAGTAAACACCTATTATGATCTTACCGGGCTGACCTTCAACAAAACACCCCTTTTGGGAATTAACATTTCAGCAATTTTCCTTGAATAAAAAGCAGGAAAGAGAGTGCCAAAAATGGCACTGAAAGACAAATTAGATTTGTGACTCTCTACTCCACAAAAGAGAAGCATGGATGGAGGTTTCTACTCTGCCTTTTAGTCCTTTAAAAATCTCCACCAGTGTTTTAAAACTGCTGTGTACACCCAAGCCACTTGCTCGGGCACCATGTAATTTACGCAGCATGCCTTTGAGCTTATAAAGACAGCCAGATGTGTGTGTGTGTGTGTGTGTGTGTGTGTGTGTGTGTGTGTGTGTGTGTGTGTGTGTGTGTGTGTGTACACCCTACGCCTCCAGCAGCTATGCCGTGTTGCCTTTACTCCCCTTTTACAGTAATGCTAGTTGTCCAAGGTGCATGTTCAAACACATTTTTCTTTTCTACACAAACAAGTACACACAGTTTGCAGCCAGGGTGTGAGGACATCAGTCCATCATCAGCTTATAGAGGAAGGCTGCTCATACTCAAACACACCATTCAGCCACCAAGCTTGTTTAATACAATTCAACGAGGTGAATTTACAGACGCACTCTCTGTCAGCGATTATGGAAATGTAATGTACACATGCAAAAATGAGAAATAAATGAGGAAGGGCCAGAAATTCCAGGTGTTGCGCACTCCACATGGCATGAGCAACCCAAACTGGATCTTACAGAGGGCTCCATTGGGTCTCCAAAGCCCAGTTCAGTCGTGTAATTTCATGATTACCTCATTAACTCCGGGAAATCTTTCAGCCACACACAGGTTCTCTAACTTCCCAGTTTTCTCTGGAATCGCATAGACTCCCATCTTATTAGATGTAGAGAGGGATTTAGAGGCTCTGTCTGTGATGGTGATGCATGTTTATGTGTAGGAGAAAGGGTGGCATTAAAATAGTTTGGATCTCCTTTTTGCCCTACGTGGCCAAGTCATTTGGCCTACATCTAAGCACTCCTACTGTGGACTTTACAAGAGTTTGGATCTACTTCCAGATCTGCAGGAAACCATGAAGAGAAAACTGAACTCTTTTTGACTGAGGTAGATTTTCGCTTTTTTTTCCCCATGCAAGAGAACTCACCCCTGATCCTGCGCTACATGCCGATTTCTTCTCCCAGCTGAAGAAAATCTTCTTTGCTTGTCGAGGTCTCACGGCAAACAGATAATCCACCTTAAGTTATTTAACTAACTTAAAAATATATATTAAAAAAAATAAAAATCCGGCATGAACAAGAAAAATCTGCGTCTTCTCACATCAAAATGAGCTCAACCTTTACAACAACCACAAAAGTCGCAGAGGCAGATCAAATCCTGAGCCTCCTTCTTCTCGCAGTTTTGTTGCCTTTTTTTTTTTTTTCTAGGGAACACAAACAGTCACAAAAAGTTGTCCGACTTGGATAAAGCGACGTGGTCTTCTCTCGCTGGGACTCTTCGTATGTTTATAGTGGTCCCTCTAGTCCAATGGAGGCGTTCAGGACAGGCGGAGAGAAGCGCTTGCTGCAGCTACGTTCAAAAGCTGAAGACTGCATCGGAAAAATGAGCTTTACGTTGAACGTCCCAAGAGGCTGAAGTTCGCGATAATAGTCAAAGGGTCCGAAAGAAAAAACGTATTAATTAATTGTCAGATTAAAGTTTTTATTTTTATTGAGTGTATTTGTTATTTTTTTAATCATATGTGAGTATTTCTCTTTTTAATTAATTAATTTATAACATTTTTCAAATTAAGAAATCAAAGGAAAGACTCGTGCACTGAATTTATCTAAATTGTACTCAGAAGCAGTAAGGTGGGAATTTGGCAGGCCTGCTTGTAATTATGACACTTAATACAGTCTTAGTGGATTGCAGTGATTGCCCACGACCTTTATGAAAGCTTTAATTATAATAAGTCTCAGTAAGTTGGTGAAAAATTGCAGTTTTACGTTTAGAATACAATTGCTTGGATAGACTGCAGTAGCCTAATCTGAGGCAGGCTTTCTTACATTAAAATAAGATAGGACAAAATAATCTAATCTAATTTTGAATAAACACAATAATACAAAGCATCGAAAATGAATTATTTTACTTGTGGAGTTTAAAAGTTTTGGAGGGTTTTTGTACTGCTAAATTATTACTGATCTTGCTTGAGTAAATGGCCATCTTGCGTCATATACAGTAGGGCTGGGGAAAAAAACCACACGAGACAACTGGGCTATGAGACTGGACGTGCCGTTTTCTCCGCTCACTTGCACCCCCCCCCCCCCCCCCCCCCACACACACACACACACACACACACACACACACACACACACACACACACACACACACATACACACCTCAGAGGTCGCACTCTGAAAGAGGACCTGAACGCAACAGCGCCGTCCCCTCCTGAGCGCCGCCCCCCTCTACTCTGACATCAGACCTGAGGAATGCGAGGAATGCCGGGCTCCTGGGAGAAGTCCTCTTCGTTTAATGGTTTTCCAGGGGGGACAGAGGTGACTAAATGTCGAACAAAGGAGTCCCCTCACTTATTTATGTCAGATCTTTTGAGTTACAGCCTTGGTGGAGCGATAATGAACTTTTTTCAAATGCATGTCGACTATATTCAGATTTCATTAAATATAAACAACTGTTTTGACCTGAGACTGACAGACTTACAATTATACAGTAATGTATAGAGTAATGACTGCCTGCATAACAAACTGCAAGTGACTTTGAGGATATTATAAAGCAAGAATATATCTTGTTTAATGGGCCTCACCCACTAGCTTCATGCCGTTACAAGCCCGAGTGACCATTTCAAAGCAACCTCCATAAATATCACCGCTGATGATCAGTCTTTGCATCCTACAGGCACACCACTGCGGAATATTTCATTATACCACAGGAGAGGAAAAATACTTTTTTTAAAGTGCAGATTCATTATTAACATCCCTCACTGCTTTATTAAAGAGGTATTCAGCTGAGCTCTTTGGGAAGATCTGAGGCTCAGTAAGAGCAATCAAAGTGCAGTAGAGTCACCTCAAAATATTGTTTTCACAAAAAAGAAGGAAAATTCTCAGCTTTTTTTATTTACTCTAAACTAAAATAGGGCTTATTTGTAGGGCAAAAATTAGCACTAATTCAAAGGTAGCACAAGCCATCTTATTTGTGACCAAATTGCAGCCTCTTGTGGCTCAAATGCAATTCACAGCAAGCAGGAGCAGAGAACCAGGATCTTGGTTAACACTAGTTAAATCATTCAAAGAATTTGAAATAAGTGAAAAGGGTAAGCTAAGAAAATAAGGACATGACCTTGTCCTTGTCCATCTGACAACTAGTCGCAATAAAACTGACTCTAATTTTGAAACAGGTGTTGATTTTGATTGACATATTGAAACAGATCATATTTAATCCTAAACCCAGCCTTTGGAACTTCCAGTAACCTGAAATAAATTATTGCTTCAGTGCAAATATTGTGTTACACCTGTGGCATTTAACAGCCTCTTTATGCACGCAGCAACTGCAATTTCGTGGGACAGACAGCTTTAAATATCCAGCATAACAAAAAACCCCTGCATTTAAGAATTATATAGTAAATATTTCTACTGAGAAACCTGACAGTTTTAGCTGTTGCCTTGAGGTCCAAATTCCATCCTCCATCTGTCTCCTGCTTTATCAGCATATTAAACATCTATTCTTCCAAGCAGTAATGATAAACTATGGTATCATGGGGGAGTAATTATTAGCAGCAGATGCATTTTGCTTCTGGAACGACAGATGAAATATCACACTGCCAACTTCTCAAACTTTATAGATAGAAGCACGAAAAAAATTTTTTTTTTAAAAATCACAAGCCCTAAGACTCAGACAGAAATGTTATTAAAGTAGATGAGGAATTATTAACAAAGTTCTTTGGAATATCAAACTAAAAAAAAAAAACAGGAAATGCTCTGCCGGGACTGTTTCTCTATCATGTGTGAAAAATTCAGCACGATGATCTCAGCCGAGTTCTGATGATCAGCAAGCTGATAAAAGAGATCTTGAAAACAACAACATGGTTCAAAAGTTGAAGGAAAAATTAAACATGTTCATGCATTCCAACAAGAGCTCCAAGTGAAACAATATGTTCTTTATTTTCTATTTCAGGCATTTTGGGGGAAAGGCCTTGCCTTTTACTTCCTGAGATTTCCTGCGGGAGATGCCTTGGGAGCGCAAAATAATATCACTGCTTCATTCCATGCTACACTTTGAAACACTCCTGAATTCAGCAGAAGTGTTGTAGTATTTCTGATGAGGCTTCAGAGAACATTAAATGGATCAACTGAAGGGTCAGGTGTATCTCTCAGGTCCTGTGTCAAGTCTTTCCTAAAATTTTTTCTATTTCTATTTATGTCTGATGCTCCTCATCTGCTACTCTTAGGTCAGTGCTGTTGCCCTACAACAGGGAAGTGTCATGGTCCCAGCTGGCCCTGGAGAGTTTGCTCCTTTTTTCTTCTGTCTCAGTCTCAGTGTTAGTGGTGGGTTGGATTTTCTGTTGGATTTTAAGGCAGCATTTAAGAACTGGCTGGTGCATACATTCCTTATCAAATCATTGTCACCAATGGGGGTAATCAGGCCCTGTGCCGAACTCATTTATCCTGTTTAGAATATGCTATCAGTAATCTGATTCTCTTGTTTGCCCTTTAGTTAACTGAAGCTGGTTTATTTAGTAAGATCTCTCCTGGAAGATCTCATCACGCTCACGTGCTTCACACTGGCTGGTATCCTTGGTTTGGAAAAGAAATCTTTCATTATCATTGTACACGTATAACACAATTGTGGAGTCAAGTTTCTAAAATTCAGTTCCACCCATTTAACTTGATTTAATTTTTGCCATTTAACTTACCAGGATCCCTTCTTGTACCCTTCTCCTGCAGAAAGAATCCCCTGTCATGTTCCTGTTGAACTGCCCTTACCTGAGTTAATTATTTCTGTTTCAGTATTACCTATGAATAAAATCTGCAAACTGCTGCCAGTGTCTGAGTCCAGTATTTGAGTCCACGTTCCTGTTAACCATGACAGGAGGTTCTGGGTTTGAACCCGGGCTTGGTGGAAGTGATCTGGAGTTTACTCTGGGAACACTGGTTGCCATCAAAACATGCCATGTTAATTCACTGCACAGGCTTCCCACTGCTGTGGCTCTAGGCTTGGATTAAATGCAGAAAATTAAATTCCCTGCTGGGTTCAATAGAGAGCATCCTGTCTTAAGTTCAGAAAAATGTTGAGCCAGAGAACGAGATCAGAATCAAAGAAAATCAGAACCACGTGTACAATGTGGAAAGAACGCCACATAATACACTGGTTTAGAAACTTCAGAATATCAGATTTTCACTTCTGCAGTAATGCTACTAGTCAAGAAATGTGTGATTCTGATTACTACCAGTTTATTTTTCTTTCAAATAAACTCAAAATGCAACTTAATGGAAGAGATGAGAAGGTCTGAAACCAAAGTTTTATTGTGAAAGTATATTTTGGTTCATAATTTAACTTGAAAAGATATAAAATATAGATTGTGCATTTCCTATATTCATTACATGTAAATTAAAACATTTTTAGCCTTTTTTCAAATTATGGCTCACGGCTCATGAAAATCAGAAATTCAGTAATACCCGGGGGACTAGTTTACGTCACTGGATCAAGCAGGTGGCCCATATGCAACCAGGGTAACGCATAGGCCTGGGTTTGAATTCACTCTGAGGCAATTTCCTGCACCTGGTCCCCACAGGGTTTTTTTTCCAGCTAGCCTGTATTCTCTCCACTGTACAATAGAATAAATGCAAAAAAAAAAAAAAACATATAAAAAAGAAAGAAAGAATTTCAGTAATCCAGCCTCTCTTGGTCTAGTTCCTTAACTGCAACGACAGTCACAAGGAAGGCTGCTGACTTGACAGTGGCCCAGATGATCAACAGTCACCACAAAAAGGGTAAGCCACAGAAGATCATTGCTAAATAGGCTGGCTGTTCACAAAATGCTCTATTGAAGCATATTAATGGAAAGTTGACTGGTAGTGAAAAATGTGGAAGGAAAAAAGTGCACAAGCAGCAGCCAACAAGTTAGCAGCACTCCACAAGGAGTGACTGAGGCTAGTGTCAGTCCATCCAGAGCCACAACACACAGGTGTCTTCAGGAAAGGAGCTGCAGCTGTCTCGATCTTAGACCAGCGTCCTACCTGGGCTAAAGAGAAAAAGAAATGGATTGTGGTTCAAAACCTCTTTTCAAATTAAAAAAAGAAATTAAAGGTCCTAGAGTCTGAAGGAAAAGCAGAGACAAGCAGAAGTCCAGTGTGTTCACACTCTCTGTGATGAGTTGGGAAGCCACGTTTTATCAAATCCAAAGTCAACACAGCTACCAGGGGATTTCTCAGCACTTCATGCTTCCATCAGCAGACAAGCTTGTTTGCAATGTTGATTTCTTTTTCCAGAAGGACAAGCTGTGAGGTATTGGAAGATGAGGAACACATGACCCCAAAATACAGACAGGTCTCAATCAAACCAACCTGGGCTTCAGTAACACCACAGCAGTATATGAAATTTTACCTTATTGAATTAAATTATTAATATATGTATCTTATCGTAAAAGGAAACACGTGAGGCTGAAAAACATCAGTTTTCATTATGCTGAGGGTCACCTGTAGACTGAGGTTTTTTCAGATGCAGTTTGGCTGTTTTAGACATAATTGTGACTGATGGTAAATTGACTCGAACCCACCCAATATTATGTGACCTTTCAAGACTGCACCCTTGCCATGTTGGATCGATAAACCCATAAATGGACTGGACATCAGTGTGTTTTCTCTCTATTAGAGCCGTGGAGAACACTTTATATATTTCACTTGAATATGTTGAGCCATGTTTAATTCAATCTCTAATTTGTGTTATTCGTCATGTTTGATCTTGATTATTTAAGTTTATGTTGTATTGAAGATATCTTGGCAAATTCGTCCTGCTTTGTTGATCTATTTTGTTGTTGTGGTAGATGTTATAAAACTGGTATGTACAAAAACAGAAACAGGAAACCAGGACTCCAACTGGAGACATTTGTTTTGTAGTTTTCAGTATTGTGTGGAATAAATTACTTTTTTCTCCTTTTTGTTTTCTTTTTTTTACATTCGCCTCTTTGTTTTTTACTACTCAATTGCATGCTAGCTTCCTCCTAAAAGTCAGAAACTTCATGCAGAAGCGGCGAAAGGTCAGAAAATTGCCACTACACACACTCAAACAAAGCCTATCCCAGCTAGAGAGAGGCAGGGTACACCCTGGATAGGTCGCCGGGGCTAACACATAGAGACAGACAACCATTCACACTCACATTCACACCTATGGGCAATTTAGAATCGCCAATTAACCAAACCCCACCAACCCCACTAACTGCATGTCTTTGGACTGTGGGAGGAAGCTGGAGTACCCAGACAGAACCCACACAAACATGGGGAGAACATGCGAGCTCCAAACAGAAAGACCCTACCCTGATGAATGGGTTCAATACCCTGGGAATTGAACTCAGGACCTTGTTCCTGTTAGGCAAATATTAGATTAACCACTAATATGTGGTTAATCCAGAAGCTCAATGTCATCTGCTTCACCTAATTCAAAGCAGTTTTGATGTGTGTTGGAGATTTTGGAGATAAATCTCCTTCATCATTATTCCATCTACTACCAGCAAAATTACCCCGGAGCATGATGCTACCACCACTATGCTTGACATTTGGTACAGTGTTCTTTGAAAGCCTCACCTCTACTCCTCCAAACATGCTTCTGGATTGATTGTGGCCAAATAACTCTACTTGTGTCACATCTGATCATAAAACCTGTCTTCAGAAGGCATTAGGCTGGTCCATGTTGGCAGCTGCATATTTCAGTCAAGGTTGAAGATGTTGATTTTGGAGTAGGAGCTTCTTTTTTGATTGGCACCTTCTCAGTCCATGGTAATGTAAAACTCGCTTCATTGCGGACAGTTTAATAATAATGATGTATACTTTATTAATCCCATAGGAAACGGCTTAGTTCTCTGCATTTAACCCATTCATTCAGTGAAACAGTGGGCAGCTACCAATCCAGTGCCCAGTGAGCAGTGTATAGAGACGGTAACTTGCTCAAGGGTAGCTGTTTGGTGGATTTGAACTCCCGACCTTCCAACTGTCCGATCATGGGGAAAACACTACATACTGAGCTACCTCTGCCCCAAGATTGTGCTAACTTTCACCGAGTGTGAGTTACAGGAAAATCCAAAACAAGTTTAAACTTGTGCACCCAATTCTTGTTTTTAAAAGTAATTAAAGATGTATGCTGCACAACCACTGACCCCTGGAAAAAGAACAATTCCCATATTTACCATGAAATTTATTTCCTTGATGAGTATACATAAACATCCACTCATCAACCCAATCCAAATATCCGAACTTTATGCATCTGCTGTTTTTATGAGACATAAAATTCTACAAATGAAAATACATATTACTCACAGTTTGAGAACAAAGAATTCCCAGCAGAAAAAAAGAAGGCCCCTCACAAAAACAAGTGTGAAAAGAATTAGCTGAACAGCTGGAGACATGACAAAGGATTAGTGAATGCCAGAAAAGCATAGCAGTCATTTATGAGTCAAATCATAATAATCATCTGAGTAATAAATGTGTCAACTAAGCTATAATAAAAAAGAAAACTCTCTAAAGGTCTGGGACTCGCAGACAGCATGTTTATAAGCTAAATCCTAATGCACACGTCTACACGACTCTCGAGCTGTGCTCGCCTGCTGTGTGATGAACCAGGGTCCATTGCTTTGCCTGAGGCAAGCTCATGCGTGGCTTAAAGCCAGAGCAGTTTTTCTCTGAAGCTTATGTTATGGGATTTGATGGTGTGAAAAAAGTTCATCCTGGGATAAAGAACCTTGTAGGCGTTTTGTTAAACTTTCTTGAACCTGTAGTGGGTTTAAGTATTAGCCAGTATGGCCTTTAAAGCCCTGATCCATGACAAGAGGTATATTTTATTTACTTGCTGAGGCCATGGCCACATAAATGAATACTTTTGAAAACGCACGTTCTATCGCTCTGTCTTGTTTTTTCAGAGATGTGCGTTTCCCACCCAGAAAAGACCCACCTTGAAAGGGGATAACTTTAAAAACATCTCCACAGTAGTTATAGAAAATGTAGCTTTTGAAAAATCTGACCTTTCTAACCTTTTGCTGCATGTAAACAGGGCTTCTCACTTTCCTTTACTTGAGTCTGTTTTCTCTAACCTCAGCTTCCTTCCCCCGTGACGCAAGGAAAGAATGAAAGCGAGTCGCATTTTCCATATGGGACATCCTTCCTTAATCTTTTTTATACCTTGAAGTGACGTCTGCCTGGTCATGACGCACAGCTGCACAGCCTGACATTCGGCTTTCATGAATTGCTCTGGACAGTCAGAAAAGTGGCAAATATTTCACCTAAAGTCTATAATTAGTTTGTAAAAGTTTACAGGCACAGTCAATCTATTCGGCTCTAGAGTAGGTAGCCTTAATATTTGATGTAATAGCCTACTCTACTGCTTGGTGGGGAAATAAATAAGTCACTATGACTGAGCTGAGATGCTTGGAAAGGAACAAGACGCCTAGCTGACTAATAAAAAGGTGGCATGACATTTTTTTATGATTCACTTATTATATAAATCACACCCTCCAAATAACTCCAAGGTGTAAAAATATGGTCACATCCTTTGTGTAGACATGGCTTTCGTTTTTCTTTCACCGTCCATAATCAAACTTACAATGACCACATGCTTTCTACTTCCTACACGGGAACCTGTGAGTACAAAAGAAAGGACACGTTAAACAAAATCAAACACAAAATATCAAATAGTTTTTTTGTTTGTTGGTTTGTTTTTAATGTCACCGACTGAAAACCTGTGAGAACCTTTGCTCTCACTGTGTGAAAATCTCTAATGTGGTATCAGAAATAATGTAGTCCTATATAAAAAAGGAAGGTTTCATATGACTCCCATAGGCCCCTTGCACAACCTTTAAAAGCAATGATTTAAAATAACTTGAAGTAATTGCTTTCTGGCTGGTTTTATCAGTCTCTCACGTCATTGTGGAGGAATTTGGCCCACTCCTCTTAACCATATTGCCTTTAAAGATTGCGAGCATTTGTTTATGCACAGCTCTTTTAAGGTCCCACCACAGTATTTCATTCAGGCTGGGTCATTGTAACACCTTGATTCTTTTCTTTTTCAGCCATTCTGGTGTAGATTCACGGCTGTGCTCATTGTCTTAACCTTACTTTAGTGCACAAGGTGTCCACAAGGTGGTGGGTCACCCCTCCACCACCGTGCTTCACAGTTTGTACTGATAAGCTGTGTTTGATTTTCACCTAACGTGGTGCTGTGCATTATGGCCAAACATCTCATCTGTCTGAAAGACATTTTTCCAGATGTTTTGTCATTGGTTCAGATTCATCTCTTCAAACCTAAACCATCCTGCCATGTTCTTTTTAGAGAGAAGCTTTCTCTGTGGCAACCCTTTAAAGTAAACCATACTTGTTCAGTATTTTTCTGTTTGTACTGTCATGAGCTTTAACATTTAACACACTAAATAAGAGTCTAAACATCTATCTCTTGGTTTGTTTTTCCAGTTTCTCAGAGCATTGCATGCTCCGACCTTGTTGTAAATTTGCTGGCATTGTGTTAATGTAGACCTGAATGCTTCAGACCAGCAAAGTTATTTTTTTATAGAGGTGCTCACACTTGCTGAGGATCAGTTAATCAAGTGCATTTGATTAGCACGACTTGGCTCCTATGGAAGCAATAAGCGTGTACTTCATATTTCACAGGACTGCACAGTCCTATGAAAACCTTTATGTTTGGTTTTTTGACCCCCAACCTCCCTGGTTCTGCCTGAAGTTTCTTCCTGTTTAAAGGGAGTTTTTCCTTCCCACTGTCACCAAAGCAGTTGCTCATAGAGGGTCATCTGGGGTTTTGGCTGTTTTCTGTATAATTATAGGATATTTACCTTACAATATAAAGGGCCTTGAGGCAACTTGGTGTGATTTAGCACTATATAAATACAGCTGAATTGAACTGAATTGGATGTATAAGGAGTCCTGCTGTAAAGAAACTAAAGACTACTTTGAAGGAAATAAGTACTTGGTAGGATGATCCTCTAGAATCCTTAACCATTAAGCGTTGTCACAAAATTCAAAATATATTCTCTGGTTTTTAGAGATACCTTCTCAACATGAAAAAAAAAACACAAAACCCATAAGAAACTTAACTCTAGTTAATATATAAGAATGCAATAATGACTCAAATGACACCTTATAAGGAGACAGGTAAGGTGTTGTATCCCCTTACCCTCCAATTCAATTTATAAACCGGGCATTCAAGCACCCTTTGTATTGGATTTTTGTATCCCTGTACTTAACACAGACTCACTGCGGATCAGTGATTCTTTGTAGGATGGAAAACATCAGTGGAAGAGCTTTCTCATCAGAGACCCCGTGAATCTTTTTTTGAAAATGTCGGTTGAAGTCTGCAAGAGCAAACGTTGGCATTGATTTAAAATGCATTCAAACAGCTGACACATTCAAAGTGATGCTGGCCAACAATCAATATCTGGGTTAGAGGTTTGCAGACAGTCAATGAGGATTTAAATAACTGGAGAAAACCTCCAGGGACGGACCTACTGATATGCAGGAGAGAGGGCACGAGGAAACATTATTACCTAATTGCCAGGACTCCTGTGGGATTAGGTTACAGCGCAGTAGCACAGGAATTACTGTTAGCTCAGAAAACCAGCCAAACAGAAGATCCACAAAGTCTTTAGGCAATATAGTGTCCTTGTGTGCAGAAGTTTATGTTCCCTGTGTGTTAATCCATTTTGCCATAACATTTGACAATCCACTCATTTAAAACTATATGATACAGGTGAAAGCTCAAAGTTACCGTGGGCTGAGTGTGTTTTGTCAGCTGTGTTAAACTTGTTAACGTCAACCTTTTCCATGAACGGTTAGCTTCTGCTTCATAACATCCTCCCCCCGACTGGCTTCATAACCGGAAATAAATCATTCTATTATAACTGTTATAGGTACTATAATGGAAAACGTACTCCTAAAAAAAAAGCAAAAGGTGTACTTTTTATACTTGTTTGTATCAAAAAAACTAAACATTTAAACAAATTAATACAAATCCAGACATCTATAGCTCATGGACATCAGCTTGGGATGTGACAGCAACTATAATACAGACAGGAATATGGCATTCCCACCTTGTGGAGTTCATCTAATCAGGTCCTGTGTGCTGTTCTTATTATTGTTTCCTTTGAGGCCTCTCTGTACTGAGCATTGCTGATGCAAGTGTCAGTCAAACATAAGGGAGTCACTCCAACATGTCCAGCACACTAAGTTCTGTGGGGCTGGGATGTCTTTGCTGAACATAGTAAACCTGCTACTCTCTGTTTATATCCAATGGTTCGTTGGTTGCTTTTTCAGTCATCTTCACTTCACTGCTGTTGATTTTCTTTACTCATTTCAGGTATTGCCAGCAAAATAGTTGCATGTTTAATCATCTGGGAATTTACCCAGATTTATTTATTTAGACAGAGATCTTGACACACACACATCTCCCCCCCCCCCCCCCCCCCCCCCCCCCTTCCCCACAAATGTTCAGCACAAAGTTACGCTGATGGGGAGGTGGGAGGGTAGTGAAATCAGGGTGAGTGTCCATTTAGTGAAGGTACGGGAACTCCAGAGGTCCAGTGAGTCCGGAGTGACGAAGGCAGGGAGGCAAGCAGGCGAAGCGAGAGGACGAGCTGGCGTGAATTATGGCTGTGGATGTGTCGGGAGACCAGCGTCCAGGAAAGTGTGAAAGCTGCAAGGATGAGTTGATGATCCAAGGGTTACTATAACAAAGGAGACGACGCAGTCAGCACAACAAGAATACAAGATAGGGCTGTGTGATTTGACCAACATCTCATATCCCGATATAAGACATCTATCGTCCATCACAAAAATTTAACATTTTCTGTAAATTCTGTGAATCTCGGGCAGCTCGACTTGCGTGAAGTGTATGAAACTATACATTTTTAGACATAAGTTTTCTTTGTAAGTATTTATTACACAGCGTGCCGCGGGGAAAAGCGTGTTCTAACGTTTGAATCTAAGGTTTATTTTTTAGCACCTGACGGCTCTTTTTTTGCTTCTCATCCGTAAATACTCTGCATACTCTTTCACGTGATTCAGTTTATTTTGAAAAGTCTCAACAGGATCTTGAGCTTTATTGTGAAAGGTTTATGTGGAAAATAAACAAGCGGACACGCGATGGTTTTACCGTTGTTGTTGCTAACGACAACGCATAAGAATAGGGACTTGTCCGTCTGTAGTGTGGTTATATTAAATATAAGAGAAAGAGAGAACTATGAGAAATTAATATAGCCACTACAGTGACCATCAAAACCATGAAAAATATTGCCGTAAACAGTTTATTTTGCGACACCACGAAACAATGATAGCGTAAAATTAAACAATAGATGTTTTTATATCGTCATCTGTACGGTATATATCGTTATGTCAAACAGCCCTAATACAAGACTTGACTAAACATTACACATTAGTTAGCCGCCGGGACTAACGAAGGTTAGCAGATGATCTGGCGAAGAGCACTGGTCTTATATATAGCCATCGGCGTAACTTTGTGCTGAACATTGGGGGGGTCAAGATCTCTGTCTAAATAAATAAATCTGGGTAAATTCCCAGATGATTAAACAGGCAACTATTTTGCTGGTAATACCTGAAATGAGTAAAGAAAATCAACAGCCTATTTATGCAAGATAATTCATAATTTTATTGGGGGGGTTATATTGGTTGGGTCTGATTATTGGGGGGGTCATAACCCCCCTAACCTCCCTGGAAATTATGCCCCTGTATACAGCCACGGAGATTAGTAGCAGGTGTAGGCAATGAAAAGGCTGACGAGGCTCCACTCAAGGGCAGAGACCAGAGCCTGGAGGAAACACACAGCCACTCAACATGACATGGTGTGCAGCATGTCCTTAAAATAACAGAGGAAACTCTGCAGGTGGAAGACAGAAGAAGAAGTAAATTGTGGAGTAGCCTCCTCAGAATCTGGACCTCATCATTACTGAAGTGGCTAGAACTGTCTAAACAGAAAGCCTTGATCCAAAAATGAAGCCTAAACTTCCACACCAGCCTCCCATTTTCCTTGCAAAAATACAAAGAAATGATGGGTAGCTCAAGACGCAGTACCGTATCTCACAAACAGGGTCAGGTTTTCTGTCAAAATAATAAACCTATATCCTTATAGTACTCACGATGACTGTAATTATATTTAGGAATCCACTAAAGCAATAACTATTCTCATTGCAATAAAATGATCCTACATTGCAAAGGACAGGTGCTTAGAAACCAACTCAATGGTAAGAATCAGATCCACGTAACTAATGCCCACTAGCCATTAGAAACCCAACGGCAATAAGCAGGGGGCCACAGGAGGAGACAGATGCTGCTGATGCTATATCATGAGTGGGAGACTGACTAGAGTACATTCCTAAAAATAGCCGAAATACTACACATATACTGAATTAGTGTGTGGACACTTTAAATAATGTGCATGACATCACTCATATATGCTGGTTATGAACACTCATTCACTGTGAAGCTGTACAGTTTAATGAAGGAACAAGTCATGTTTCTTCTCCACCACCATCTGTAACACTTCTAAAACCTAAAACGGATTAATGAGATGATAATACTTAAATAGTAGGTGTTTAGACAGAGTTATTATTTGGTGGTGATTCACATCCTGCACAGACCTGCCTTGGGGTTGCAGTGTTATTAAATAGTGGAAGCAATCAACATCAGCGGGGAGCTGAATTACACTCCTAAGTGCTGTAGGAATGCATCATCTCTGTTTGTTATAACCTTTATTTCTCCACTGAAGAGGAGGCTTAGCAAGCATGTCCTTTTTGTTTTAGCATTCGCATCCAGTAATGACTCAAATTCACAAGCAGGCGCTGTCCAGAACAAACACCACCTGCAGAGCAGGGCCACATGGAGGTTAAGCAGGTTAAAACTGCGGAGAGAGGACAGAATAGCTCCCACTTCAGAATGCCACTTCCTGTCTCGCCTTCAAGCTACAAACATCATACCCCTAAATATAACCAAAGAGTTATACTTCCTTATCACTGATGATTATCCGAGCCTTAGGCAGTTCAGGAGAATTGTGATCTGGAGGGTTTTATCTTTTTCTCTTCCTGCCGACAGTGGTGACCGGGATTTGTGATGTAACTAAAGGCTGCCAGGAAACACATTCATCTAAGTAACTAGTAGCCTTTCAGCCTTTGATGTGTATCGGTGATATTCATAGAAACTAAGCATCATTACCTAAAAAAGAGGTAATATTTTGTGTGAAAATGCTGTATATAAAGTAGAGATATTGATTTTACATTTAGGCGTATTAATGCAATAATAGAGTATTTAAAGGTTTATCTGAGGGGGCTAAGATATTTTAAAGACTGAATCTTGTATAAGTGGTTAAATAATCAGCATTTTAAATTTTATGCTTAATTCACAACTCAGCCAAAGCTTTAACACGATTACTGTAATAATTTCTTTGTTTTTCTATTTGTTACTGATCAAATTTTCTATTTTCCAAGTGTGGCAGTGCATGGCTCGCTAAAACACTTTGTGAAAACGGGATAAGCTGTGGCCAAAGCACGTCCAGGCGGACCCAAAGGGAAGATCAATACACTGTGCTCCTAGAGACTGAAGCTACAAAGTTTTCTAAATAAAGAAAGCAAGACTGCAATCAGTACAAGAAGACTTTCACAAGAAGACTGCAGCTTTGGTGTCGGTGTGTCCTCGTATTTCACAGTAAAGGATGGAAAATTTAGGTATTTGCTGATCAATCCATTAGGAGATTAGTGGGAGTATCAGAAAATAGTATATAAAGGAGATGAGCAGGAGAAATAATGACACCACAGTGTATCAAACCCACAGTGAAGCACCGAGGTGGGAAGATTCATGTCTGGGGGTGTTTTGCTTCTCCAGAGTTGGAAAACTCCACCGGATCAACTGCATCATTAGAAGCTTCAAAGCTTTACTGGCAATATGAGAAAAACAAAGCAGACCAAGATGCGCTGACTCTGAATGACTTTTCTACACAGTCACTTCAGCCCTATTTAACATGTAACAACAGAGAAAGCCGGGAATTCCTGACATGACACGAAGCTCTTTGGCAGGGAGAGAATGAACTGTTCTCTGTGAAAAAAAAATAGATTAAGTTAAATTCAAAACAGATGCTAAAATATCTTCACAAGCAGTCTCACAATTTTGGGTTTAGATAGTATATATGCTCACCGACCACATTATTAGCTGTTTATTAATGCATCTAATCTACCAATCACATGGCAGCAAATCTTTGCATTTATGCATGCAGAGATGATCAAGACGAGCTTCTGAAGTTCAAACTAAGCAAACTAAGAATCTGCAAAAAAGGGGATTTAAGTGACTTTGAATCTGGCACGGTTTTTGGTGCTGGGCAGGCTGCTGATCCCTAGGGTTTACAGATAATGGCCAAAAAAGAGAAAATCTCCAGCGAGCTTTGGTTCTTTGGGTGAAAATGATGCCAGAGGTAAGAGGAGAATGGCCACACCTCTCCTCTCCTGTTAGCTAACAGCAGGAAATTAAGGCTACACCTCACATAGACTCACTAAAACTGAAAAACAGAAAATAGGAAAAATGTTTTCTGGTGTCATGAGTCTCAGTTTCTGCTGCAACATTTGAAAGTTTTGGTCACAAATCGGTGTAAACAACATGAACACATGGATCCATCCTGCCTGGAATCAGTTCAGACTGGTGGTGTCTGACATGAATGCATAACACGTAACACAACACATCTTTGTATGTGCATCACTCATTAGATATTTGTGTCAACGAGAAGGTGAACAGGTATATCTGATGAACCTCCAATGAAAAGGTGGCAAAACTTACTTTAGGTAGTCAACATAAGACAATAATGTATCATTTTAAGGTCATTTGGGCTGATTTTTCTGTTTTAACTGTGCCATAAAGTAATAGTTCACATGTTTGCAGGTAGTCAGAAAAGACTGTTGCTTATTGATGAGTAGTTACTATCGATGTAAAGCTGCGATTGTGGATGCTTATATTAAGCATAGCCAAAGACATAATTAGGTCACGATATGTGCATTTTTTTTCTACTCTTGCTTTGTATGATGGCAGTCAGAGGAGGTATTCTCAATACGGTCAATTCAGGCACATATCTCTGACTTTGAGCACAGCAGCCTGACCCACATGCACCTGTAATTCAATATAATAGACCTTTTTTCAAATCATATGAGCATCTTCTTTCTCATTTTTCACTCACTGTGTCCTTTCAGCTATAAAATGATAACAAATAGCTGGAGATAGGCCAGTTTATGAAAGGAAAGTGTTCTATATCTCTTACAATGGGCGCTTGTTCTCCACTCGTGCTGTTCTGTGTGGCTTGTCCTTGTGCACCTAACCCTGCAGCAAACAAGCGGCAGAATGTGTTTGGCACTGGCACTAAAACTGCATGAAAGGAGAGCTTCAGCTGCACAATATTTCCGTTTTAAAAGCACCACGTGTGTTTATTTCTTTGTTTGTGTGTATCATCCGCACTTGAGGTCCACTTGTGACGTCCAAACAGTGAGTCAGGTCCTCATAATGAAGTTTCCACGCAGGGATACATGCACACCTTGTCAAAACGAGAACCACAGAGAAACGATCCAATCAGTCAAATCGATTGGCACCCTTCACTGTTGCTCAGAGGGTAATGATGTCAGTGATTAGGGCTGACCTTTGAGGGATTTAAAGCGTGGACATGAGTCCGCTAATGAACAGCAGTTGTGTTTCTTTTTAATCAGTATACGATAACGTAAACATGCTTTCAAGAAATCCAGGATACTTGTAGGGTTTCAAGACTGCGTCGCAATCAGAGGAGGATTACAAAGAGGGTGGCAAGTTAACCAGTTAACCACAGCCTCATCACCCGGCTGATGAAGCGAGCTGCGCTATTGATTAAAAAGTGTGTGGGAAGCCTTTAAACATACCATACGCAAAACTCCACGAATGCACGACTCCTCCCCATCAAGAGAAGGAGCAAGAGACCCTTTACCTCAATCACACCCCAAGGCCTTGAGACGCTTTACTTCACGTGTCTATAAAAAGAGCTTTCCTCCCTTAAGGAAGCAACAGCAGACCCTCTCCTACTGAGCATTTCTCAAAGAGCAGAGAGAAAGCAGGAGAGGAGGAGAGGGACCACAGTTTAGAGTCGCCAGTCTGGAGGATCTGTGGACAAAAGGAGTGACAAAAGCAAGAGGAGAGAAAGCATCTGAAAAAGGTAACAAATATATTTATATGATTTTTTTTTTAAAACTTGCTTGTTTGGCGTGACTTGTTGGATGAGCTCAAATTCACTTATTTGCTAAACTCTCTTATTCATGGATTTGGGAATTTCTACTATTTTATATGATGTGCTTGCAGCAAAGGATACACAGTTATGATGAATTCAGCTTTCCTTTAATGTAAACAAAAGGTGATCTAAGTTACAAAACAGTAGAAATCATTTGACACGTACAATTTTGAATTTATTTTGATTGCAGCGCTCATGCCTCTTTTATCGGAGTCTGTCTGTGGAGAGCACAGCTCAGCTGTGAGTCATTCAGTAGGAAGACGAGTCTCTGCCAAAGTCTCAAAGACAATGGCCCACCGAGGACTCACTCTTTAGAATAATGAAGGAGGAAGCGAGAAAAATCCAAGAAAAGAGATTGTTTACATCTTTAAAAGTTTGAAAAGTGAGACAGGATTTTTCTCAACATCTGTGAAGCATCAGATGACTGGCAGTGTGTCAGATTTAACCAAAAGCAGTGAACATGGGGTTTATATACTGCACTTCGGTTTCATATTATAGATATTACCTTTTTATAATAAGAAAGCTGTCCTCAAGACTGATTGGAAGTGGGAGAGTATAAAAAAGAGAAAAAGCAATAAGAAGCATGAGAGGATATTCATCCTCATGACTTGAATAACCAAATTTCAAGTCATGAATTTCAAGTTATTGAAAATGAACCAAATTTCATTTTCAATAAAGTAGCGCACTTCTAAAAGTACTTATTGTTGTCATTGTTGTGTATTTTTGTTAAGTTTTATTGGGACAATTTTTCCTGCTTGGTTTCCAGGCAGGAAAACAACTCTGGGCTCGGAAAATGAAAGAATTTTAGGGGTCTATTGTGAAATCCCTGCTGGCAACAGGGAGAAATTTATGTCTGAAAGGAAGTCCTTTATCAGAATTATTAATATTTCCTTTGGCTGTCCCTGAACACAAGCAGCAATACTGTTCTCTCTATTCTCTCAACCCAGTTATAGTCTGTACGCTGCAACAGGCTGAGAGAAAGAAAGAAAGACAGACAGCTCCCTAATGTCTTAGCATGCAGTTTGGTCAAATCCATTTTTATTTATTGCATCTGATTTCAAAACTAAGATGATGACAGAAAAATGCTCATCTGAAAGCTTCAAGGCAGAACTTCACAACCCATTGGGTGATGTCAAAGTAGCTACATCTGTCTTCAATACACAGTCAAGACTGAAAAAAACATTGCAGTCCTGTTGCTGAATGACATAAGTTGCTTCATAGTTCCTTGTGTTTTCAAAAAAGGAAGCTTAAATTTATAGAAAAACAGTAGAATAACACAGCAGTGATATCAGGATCACAGCTGGTTGCTCTCTGCACACAGAGAACAGTGCACAGTGCTCTGAAAAAGTATTTGCCCCCCTGCCTGATTTTGTATTTTTCATTCAGTTTTTTGTTTTTGCATATTTGTCACACTTTCACAACATCACATATATTTTAATATTGGACAAATATAACCCACATTAATATAAAAATGCATTGTTGGAAATCATGAATAGATGATGTAAAATCAAAGAGAGAAAGAGAGAGTAAAACCACTGCTGACCAAAAAGAACACAAAGGCTCGCCTCACATTTCCCCAAAAACATCTTGATGATCCCAAAGAATTCTGGGAAAATATTTTGTGGACTGAAAAGACTTTGTTTTTGGGAAGGTTAGAGTCCCGTTATGTGGGGTGTAAAACTAACACAACATTAAATAAAAAGAAAATCATATCAGCAGACAAACATGGTGGTGGTAGCGTGATGGTTTTTGCTGCTTCAGGATCTGGAAAATTGATAAAACCATGAATTCTGCTTCCCGAACATAAAATCCTGAAGGTGAATGTCAGGCCATCAGTTCATGTCTTGAAACCCAACCACACTTGAGTTAAACACACCAGCAAGTCCACCTCTGAAAAAAACCTAAAGGAAGGGTTTTTTGGGTGGCCTAGTCAGCGCCTGGACTTAGACTAAGAAAGAAGACTAAGACTAAGATGCTTTGGCATGACTTTAAAAAGACTGTTTAGGCAAACCCTCTAATGTGTCTGATTTAAAACAATTCTGCAAAGAAGAGTGGACCAAAATTCCTCCACAGTGACTTGAAAGGCTCGTTGCTAGTTCATGCTTCGCTTGCTGCCAAGGGTGGTACACCAGTTATTAAGATTAGGGGGCAATTACTTTTTCATACAGGGCCTTAGCTGTAGACAATGTTCCCTCTAATTTTTCATGTGTCTGAGCGAACACACAAACTCCCTGAGCGATCTCGTGGACCACTGTGAGCGACATCAGACGTGTGCACTGTGGTCACGCCAGCGTCAAATCCATCCAAGTTACATGGTTTATTAAAATAATCAAATTACAGCATTTACATTTCTGTTAGACTACGTTTAATTAACTGCTTTAGCCCACTTACAATAAAAATTAAAAAAAAAAAATCTTGTTCATGACCTGTGTAGTATGTTAACACTATTGGAAGTAAAAATAACTTGAACTCCAATTTTGAAAACACAACGTTTTTTTCATAAAGCTCTGACTTGTATTATGAGTCTGTGGTCTGGGAGAGAGTCCTGTAACTCTGTCTGCAAAATACAGTATATAATGACCAATGCTGGGCAATTAATTATATAGTTACTTCTTCAAAAAAGTAACTGAGTTTTGCAAACAACAAAGTTTTTTGCAGCTGTTTACCTAAAAATGCAGCCAAGGCCTTTTTTAAAATAAACATTTCAAACTATTTACAGAACAATCAGCTGTTCTGCATCAAATTTGATGCCACACAAATTATTTGTGCCACTCCAAAAATAATTTCTGTCCACTATGAGATAAAGGAGAACAACAGCCTGATACCTGCAGGCCTGACAACAGGAGATGTATCACTCCTGTAACACCTGTAACATTCAGTAGTCGCCTCATTGTTCTGACACACACAACAAAACTATTGACTACACTACACACTAACTACACAAGATTTGCGCTAAACGTTGCAAATCTCTCACTCCTAAAACTTCCTCACGTTTCTTAACAACTAAATGCCATGTTTTGATTGGTCGACATGGTACATTTTTCGACCAATGGGAAAGGTTGGGGTGTTTTGGTTTCGTCTATGCTCACAGGCGGAGAGTGCTTTCGAGCGTTTTCCTTATAAAACCGTTTTTACCGTTTCTTCCCGCAGTATATATAAACAACGATAGTATTCAGGAAGAAAACCAAACATTGCAGATATTTTTTTGTCATAACTCTGGTTTTACGTGGCCTATCAACACAATTTATAAACTGGTATAAAGTCCACACTTTTTCCGTTAATTCTTCCGTCTGTCCTGCTCACATCTCCAAGGGTTGTACACGTTGTCAATAACGTGGCTTCACTCCACATCAGCCACGCCAATTTGCTAGCTAAAACACCAGTGTCAGCACATATTTACTTTAATTTCAATTCAGGTTAGAATTTTTGTTTGTGTGCGCAACGCAGATTTTCTCTGCGCAGAGACCGTGCCAACAGTGCGCAATTGCGCACGTGCGCAGCTTAGAGGGAACATTGGCTGTAAATAAATTAAATCATCATTTAAAAAAAAAATAATCTTCAAATCTATTATCTTCATATATTTTCAGTCTAAATCTCACATGAAATGAACCCATCAAAGGAACAAAAGACCCTGCCCTGTCCCTCCTCTGTTTTGAACCTCATCAGTCCTGCTGATCATTTTCACACAGTCCTCAGTGCTAAAGGTTCATCCTTTGAAAAATACAAATAAAAATACTGCCACATGTTTGACACCTTCAAAATAAAATGCATGTGCTCCTGATAAACAAACACCAAAAAGAGACCATTGGTGTTTAAGTTCACGTGTTTAAGTTCATGACACACCAGCTACAAAAGCTCGGCTCTCTGGCTATTTCGAAGGTAGTGTTCAAACACGTCACGTTACATAAGGACGGGCGGAAAGTGTTACGCAAGCGCAATTATTAAGAGACACCTACTGTATTTCTTCACAAAATAACATTTCAAGATGACTAATGAATATTTTTGTCTGCTGAGACTCAAAGCTTTCCCCACTGTGGCTTCACTTCTGCAGCTCCACCCCAGTCGAGTTGGTGTCCTGTGCACCGGGCTGAAGATGGTGTGCCAGTGCTGGTTGTTGGTGGCGGTGATGGCATTTGTGTGCATCCCCGGGTTTGAGTCAGTATGCTGGGACAACTCGATCTGCAAGGACCTGAGCAGCAAGGCGAGGATACTGGTAGGTCGAACAGCCCTGCCTCATTTCTCTTCTTTTAGATCATCATCACTGGCCAAGAAAACTTATCGGAGCCCTATGTTGCACATTTTCATCTCATCCATAAGTGCAATGTAAACCATTATATTTAATGGAATCTGGTCAAATTAAATGTAAGTAAACCTTACATTTTAATCAAAATTATCGCTTCTACGAAATCTTTTTTTTTTTTGTTAGTGACAAGGTGATGAGTACTTAGAAGTACTTAGAAAATGGAAATTTAAAACTCAGAGCATATAACATTACTTCCTTTTCCCCCGGCAAAGCCAGGAGATCTGTGGTGATAGTGAACAATTTCATTCTTTGACAAATAAGTTAATGTGAAAGCTGAAAAGATTAGTCAACACAGTCCTTAAATGTAAGACATTTCTTGTTTCTTGGGTTGTCCATGTGATAATAGCCTAAAGTGGGTGTGTTTGGATACAGAACAAGCTGCATTTATTTTATGGATGCAACACTTAATTTAAAACCTAGAAAAGCCATCTGTAATTTTTGACACCCGTAAGCAGTAAGGGGAATTTTTGTTTGTTTGTTTGTTGTTTGTTTTGGGGATTTTTTTTTCTATCATGCCAAGTCTTATGACTTCACCAGCAGCTGTCTGGGAGTTGTTTTTGTTTTGTTTTTTAAGTAATTCTCGTTGCAGTTGTCCAAATTGCTAAAGTGAGTAATGTTAGATTTGTGATCTGGATATTTCCTTTTAACATACAGTCAGGATGAGCACCTAAACTTTGCTTATTCTTCTTCACTCTTTAAATCATTGGTGTATAGAGCATGAATCTGAAACATCTAGATACATATAAGCAAATTGTGTTATAAAACGTGATTAGATTTTTTGTTGTATAGCCTAATTCAGGCATCCGACCAGAATAAATACCCGTCAAGTCTTCCTGCTCTGTATGACATTATCTTTGCCATTTCTTCCACACAGGACTGTGTTCACCTCTGCATGTCTGTGAGCCAGACTGAAATCCCAGAGCTCAGTGCATTGGCCCTGAAGGTTGACAGTGATGCTGATGCTGGTGATGGTGGTGGTGGTGATGATTATGATGATGATGATGACCTCTTACTCAGAGTTATTCTAGCCACACTGGCTTCCCATGACAAAATATCCGAGTCAGATCTGAAAGCCCGCAGCGACGAGCGGCGCTCCTACAGAATGGAGCACTTCCGCTGGGGCAAACCAGCAGGACTTAAGATACGAGAGCCAAAGCTGAAGGCCCGCAGCGATGAGAGGCGCTCCTATTCAATGGAGCACTTCCGCTGGGGGAAGCCCTCGGGCCGTAAACGCCGACCCGTTAAAGTCTTTGCCTCTTCTCTGGAAGGAGGGAGCTCCTCTGAGGGCCGTTTTCCCTTTCAGGCTCGCAGACAGCTGAGCAGTAGCGAAGATGAAGCGGAGGGGGACATTGATGGAGGAAGTAATGAAAATCAGGGATTGCTGAGGGCCAGGGACAGCTCCAAATCACAAAGCCCCTTGAGCTTGCAGGAGAGGAAAGATAGGACCTATAAGATGAGTCACTTCAGATGGGGCAGCCCACCTGCATCCAAACGTAACGGCGGCTTTATGAAGCCGTGGGAGGAGAAACCTCAGGGGCAGCTGGCCAAGTTCTTCAGGAACATTTTAGTCAAAGATGTGAAGAGAATAATGGGATGAATGGAAGATTCAGCAGGGGAGGCGGATAGCTCAGAGAGTCAAATAGCCATTGCATGTTAGTAACCACATGTCTTAATTTTAAATTACACAAACTCGTTGCTATCTTTTGGCATGTTGTTGAATGTTTTTCCCGGGCCAGAGTTTCTCTCATTAAAACCTAAGCTAGGCAGTGTTGTGCTGAATAAAAACACTGACTGCCTTCAACTTCTTGGCCTTGAATCCAAAGCATTCTTAGAGCGTACTCATCTTAACTTTATGAAGAATCAAGCTGAACAGTGACCGTCACAGCGAGGTCAAAGGTGACTGTAAGGAAATAAATTATTGAGACCGTTTTTAAAAAGTCATGTCTTTATGTAAATAAAAAATAATATTAAAGATCCTGTTTGTGGCAAACAATACATGGAATTTTCTGCCTAAGGTCATTTATTAAGCAAAACCTTGATGAGAGCTGACAAGTTGTGCGAAATTGGCCCCAAGCTGCTCCTGATAGCACCGCTCCACAGATGGTGTGCAAAATTGTAAATGGGAAACACCGGAAGGCCCTTTGTACAACAGCTAATGTTAAAAGGTGCTATAAGCATAACGAGGTGATGGTATTAGCAAAAGCGTGATTAGCCAATCAGCTTCATTCTCAGTGCCGTACTCTGCAAAAGTCCAATCAATCACTGGTGGTGTTTTACTGTTTTAGCATTGTATTTGGGATCATTCATCACGCTGAAAAACCACTATGAATCAGATGTTTTCCAGATGGTATTTTGTCCCACCACCTGTCCAGTTTCCTCAAAATTTTTTAAGGACACACTGCACATCATGCCGAGATAAGCCAGGTTTTTACCGAATAGCTCTTCACCATGTTGGTCCGAAAATATTATTTTATGTCTGTCAAACTGCGTTATAGGGCATTTTTAATACATTGAACAAACTGGAACCCAATTTAACAAGGAAAAAATAATAAATAAATAAATAAATAAATAAATAAATAAGATCTTCAGAAAGCCTGGAGAACTGTTGCTCAAGGTCACTTAAAAACAAACAAACAAATAAACTATGAAGACACGAGGGGTGACTCAATACTTTTACCCAGTACTGTGTCTTTAGACAAATCTGAGGATTTAGGGGAAGCAGAATGGACAGAATTCTGAATATTAAGACTGATAAAATACTACAAACAGGATCTAAAAGTTTTTAACAACAAGGTGAGTTTTAGTTTCTTTTAAACTTGTGGATATGGTGTGGGTATGGTGGAGTATCCTTTATTCAGTGGTAATGATTTGAGCATCTTTTACTGGACAGCAGTGGAGCACCTTCTCTACCAGACTCATTCAGCTCCACTGTCACCAGTATGGATACATGAAATCCTTCATACCATCTGCATTAACCCATTATAATAGAATGAGATTAATAATTTCTTATTTTTTTAGGACTTAGAGAGTCCAAAGCCAAGCTTGAAGTGGTAGTTTGAGATAAATGCCAACATACCCATTTTGACATGCGGGTGTTTAGCAGCATGTTAAACCTAATCCAAGACTAAGAGGGGAAAAAAGTCAGATGTTCACTTCTATACATCCTAATCTATGACCAGTCTTAATCCAAATCTTGAGAAACTGAACCATGCATGCTACATAAACACAAATCACAAACCTGATCCAAGACTCGCAAGTCTTATTATTACTTAAAAAGTTATTACAATTCACTCTCTAGGGACCCATGAATGATTATGCGTAAGTTTAATGAAAATGCAGCCAGACTGAGACTGCCACCCACTGGACCTGAAGCATAACCACAGAAAATCAGCACTACTCTGAGCTTCAGCTGCTTAATTAATTCTTAGACCGTTTAATTTCATAGCTGACTGTGACATCAGGCTCAGAATACATAATAGTGTGACGTGAATTTGAGCTTGTAAGTTCAGATCCTTGAAAATGTTACACTACAGGAAAAATGTGCTACTCATGTGCTGGGAGATGGATCACGTACTCAGATGACCTCAACAGGAGGTAATTGAATTAAACATTACTTTGAACACTGCGACTCGATGAACAGTGGTGCCGGATTTAATGAGTCAACATGGTTTTTACCAAACGATGATCCCCTTCTTCGTCTCAGAGAGTTTCCATTAGAAGGCAAATTAAAATGAGGACAGACCTTTCATGGTTAGAGATAAATTTATTGTACAACACGGTAACATCAACTAGCATGCAAAGTCAGGTATGACACGCATAAGGCATTTTCTCCATGTAAAAGCTGCCTTTCTCACTAGGTATTCCAGTTTTTAAAGTGCAAAGTTCACAGAATAGATTTGACCTACAGCACTACATTGTAAACAGAGCTATTAACCAGACATGTAATGACAAAAAGTAAGTTTGGATTACTGTCAGTTAATATTACATTACGCGATGCAATGACGACACGCTGACTGATAGGTTTACAGGTCTTCACTGCCAAGTTCAAGATGCTGAAAACACAATTTTACAAGGTGTAACTGGAAGGTTTAGACAGCTGCACACGGCTCTTAAGTAGCTTTTTCTGCATTAACGTGGTGGAAAGAGTCACTGGACAGAACTGTAAACCACGTCTGGAGAGCTTGGTCTTCGGTAATGATGACACAGACACGCACACACCTGTACGAGCGTTAGCACAGACACATAAATACGCTCACTCACGCACTGATCAAAAGGGGGTAAACGTGAACAGACGATCACATACACTGGCATGTGCTGACACGGATATACACAGGACATGACATTTAAAAACAGAAAAAACAAAAGAAGAGCCAGTCGAAATGCTCATGACAGGGATGAACTAGACACCGTCTTCTGTCCTGAACAAGATGGTTGCAAAATGGCTGGAACGGGTGTGGTTCAATCACAGAAGCAGCACAGAGGGAGAGAGAGTGAGGGTCGGTCTCTTAAAAATGCCACAAAACTGAACCATCACAGCACCACAACAACAGCAGGCACAATTTAAAAACGCACAAACATGATCTGCTACCTACAGTTGGACCGTGTTAGCCAGACTCTTGACAAATTATTGCCATCATACTTGTGGTTATACCCGTGTGTGTTCGTGCACACACTGGGCTTTTAGATGTTTTTGAATCTTGCTGAGACATGCAGCTGAAAAAGCTGCGGTATAGTAGAAAATCATAGTGCAAACTCATTCCAGCAGGACTGAGAATGTAAATGGTAACAATGCAGGTCAGGGTGATGGTAATGAAACCTGTTTGAGTAAAGCTGAAAATTATTTTTTTCCAGCATTGCCTCGGTAACCCTTTATTAGTCGCTGTGACATACTGGCCTTGAGATGATGCAAATTTCTCCTGTGGGCTGCTCAGATGTTTGGATTTCACGTGCTGCTGGTTACTTATTGGAGATTTTAACATTGTGTATCTAAATACTAAGTGGATTTCTCTTTTATCTATGAACACAACCAGTGCAGAGTCAGTCTAAAATCAGAATATACAGTATATATACACACGCACATTAACATCCTTATGCTGTACATCAGCTTAAAGATTTATATATTCCTCTGTATGTACACATTTATATGGAAAGGGGAGAAAAATAAAAGGTTTTTTAGCATTTGATCTGGTAAACATTGCTGTAAATCCTTTAGTGTGGTCATGACTGGTGCAATGTGTTTTAACTAAATAGATTAATATTTAGGTAAAAGAAACAGAAAGAGGCAAAAAAGCACTTCTGGGTAACACTAAGAAGGCAAAACCAAGCTACAATAAAGCCTAAAAGATGGATGCTCAGCAGCTAAGTGGCATGGGAGATGAGGATAATTACCTTTATGTCTATACAACAATCAGACATACACACAAATACAATCAAGTAAATTAAAATGTTTCAGTTTCCACAAACACTCTTTCTGGTCATCAAAACAATTGAAAAAAATAAAAATAATAATAATATTAATAAGCAGTCTAGCAATCTAATTTTGTGATCAAAGGTAGTATGGCACCCTGGAAGGGACAAACAAGTTAAAAAAAAATGCACAAGAATAATAGTGCTATCAAAAAGTTTCCAGTCGCAGGCATGCGACTACTCAACTCATTCTCAAGACAATAAATAACATCCAGTCGGTCAAGTTTTCCCCTCACAGTTCTTGACAATTTCTAATTTGAAAATCCAACCAGTGGAGTTTCTACAGACATCCCAGTCCCCAGTCACACAGGCCTAGAGACTGGTTGGAGACCACCTGGAGACCATCTTGAGACCACCTGGAGACCACCGGCTGCTAGGGAGATATGAATATGCCAGCAAACTGCCAGCAAGTAGTTGGTGGCAGTTGCAGGAGGTTGTCTTTAGTTTGCACAGAAGACACCAGCTTATCTGCAAACACTCGCCAACTACTTACTAAGCAGCTATGAAATTGTCTTCAAAGTAAAAGCTGCACCTTTTGAAACATGTTGGCTTCAGCGCTTAGGCACAACTTTTATTTGAAGGTGAACTCTCTTTGCAACCAATTTCACCAGGCAAGTGCCATCAATTTCCAGCAACCACTCGCCAGCCGATCAGGGATTACATATCATTCCCAATAGGCTGGTGGCTGCCAGGGGTCCCTAACCAGTCTCTAGGGATGAGTGACTGATGCAGTAGAAGTGAGTGAAATACGTTCGTTTTCCTGCTCAATATAGACACTGGTGAGCTTGTTTTTGTTGCAATCAGAGGCTAAAATAAAATCTCAGACAGCTAAGAGGTGTTCTTTAGTTACAGCTGAGTTTGTCCCACGTGCACTGTGGCCGTTTGATTCCACGGTCTAGACGATTTTACAGTGAGGATCGGTTGCCCTTTCAAATCTTTTCTCTGTCCTTGAAGGCTCTACTGTACGCTTACGTTGCTGAAGACTTTGTGGTTTAGTAAACACATAGGTCAGGAAACTTCATCTCGTAAATGGGTACAGATCGACTCTGGCTTTGGCCGTAACCTGATGAAATGGTTCCAGATGGGCTGGGAGGGGGTCTGAACAGAAAAAGGAAGAAAACAAAGCAGTTAGTTCCAAAAAATAAAAATGCAGGTATTATCCTGTTAGTCAGAATGACTGCCATCCATATTATTATTGACTACTCCCATCCCAAAGCTCTGTCCCTTACCTGATAGTGATCTCAAAGATTTGATTTAGTTTGCTCTGCAGTTGTGTGGCCTATAAGGGACAGAACACATCAAAAACAATACATTTAAGACCTTATTAAAAAAAAACACACACACACATACACAAGCAGTTTTTTTATTTTTCAACAGGGTAGGGGTCTATACCCTGGCACCACAGTGGGCAGCTATCTCCTCAAAGGGGGCCTTCTGGAACTTCTCCACCACTTGTCTCCTCCGCTCCCTCTCCTGCTCCTCCATACCCACACTGTCCACTAGAGGGAGACAAAAAGCAATTTAATGTAGCGTGTGCCTCAAAGTGAAAACATCAAGGCAAAGTTCACGGACACTTTATACAAAAGTAGTTTGTATTTTTTCCCTGCTGTCATGCTTTGGTAAATTACGTCAACATTTAGAACATCAATCCATCAATGTAAACTAATAAAAAGGGCTTTGCAAATGAAGAGAGTGGATTTACCAATGGCATTTTTCAAGGTTTCAAATGTGATCTCCTCTGCTGGAGTCCTCTGCAGACCACAACAAGAATCTATGTTAAACTTCTTTGTACAGGGTACATTTGAGGGTACAGGGTACAAGGTTGTGAAGTCTTTTTTTTTACCTCTTCTTTCTCTGGGCTATTTCGGGACTCAACCTCCACCTGAAGTGAGATGGTCTCACCGATGCTCTTTCTCTTGGACAGCCGGTCCTCATCTGGAAGCAGAGTGCAGAAAATGTATTGAGTTTTTTCACCCCCTGTTCATATGCCTCTGCAAACCGCCCGAGTCATGCTGTCCATACTCTGCACAGTGGTAATACAGCTTCAAGGTGGGTACCGAGGATTGATGGCACCAACTCAGACCATCTGACCAAATATGAAATATGGTAACAATCTCCCTTCTCTTAAATAATAGAAGAGTATTATATTACAGTAAGGCTGACCTTTAGAATAAAAAATGTCATGACTTCATCACTTTTCCTACAAGACATCTTTGTGAATGTTTCTAATAATCGTTACATGAATTCATGAGTTATGGCTAAAAACCTCTTTTTGTGAGGTCACAGTGATCCTCAGGAAACACCAGAATGTATTGGGTCCATCTTTAAGTCCAAGCGGATAACTTTGACAACCAAATTTTAAAGCAATTTCCTCAAGAATAGAAGGGATGAACAAATGGAAAGATAATTCATCATCAACCTGAAAACAAAATGCTCACAATCTCAGCTGCTGCTGGCACAGTGACATGAAAAAAAGAAGAAATATAAACAAAAAAAACAGAGAAATTAAGACCTTTGCGTCCGAACGACTAGTTTTAGACTCCTTACCAGTATACTGAGGGACATAAGGTGTGGCGAGTCTCTCTGTATTATAACCACTTCCTCCAAGGCTCTCTGTGATCTTTGACTGGAGGAACAAAACACTTCCTTCTACTTTGTCCAGTGAAGAATGCAATCTAGGAATAAAAATAAACTGCATTCAATAGCAGGAATTTAAAATTATTACTGTGTATGTGAATATCAAATTAAACACTTGTGGATTGCAGTACACCGCTGGTACATACTTTGGACTGTCAACAAAGACGGCCTCAGGCAAAAGGTAAGGACTTTCTTTCTGTCTCACCTCAATTACCTGAAAGGCAGAGAGTCAGGGCATAAACAAACAGTTAGCATTAAAACACAGACACGCAAAGAGGCTCAGACACGCACCTCGTGAATGTGCTGGCAGAAGGCTGGGACGGTGGTGAGCTGGCAAATGAGGTTGAGGTAGGTGGCGACAAGGGCATGAACAGCACAGCGGTTATAAACAGGCAGAGCCTCGTCGGTGGACAGAGCCAGATCCTGGAAAGGAAACAGAGAGACACCGCACTGTGAAACACCCTACCTCAGAAGGATGGAGGGATTTGTTCTCATCTTGTAATGTTTGGTCGTTTTATTTGTTTTTGATTTTAAACCATCAGCTATGACACTGTTCCAGTGTTACAGCTGATGGTCAGTGTCATTTGTGAAATGATATATGTGAAACTGACGCTTTCTAAGCCGCGATTAGGATATTTTTCATCTTGTAGTACAAATGTAGTAGATAAATGCAGCTCAGGGAATAAACAGGCTACTTAAAACTCTACATTTATACCTGCAAGGCAAGTGCGAGGCGAATCAGGTCCACCACCACCTCTTCATTGGCCAGCTCTACACTGAGAAGACCTAACAGGGCAAAGAGGGTCTCGTAGTGCTCCCGGCCACTGCTCTCCTCCTTGCAGCCCAGGTAGATGTGGCGATATAGCTGCTGGCCATGCTGTGAATGGATGAAGCGCAGGGTAAATGGAACTCGAAATGTCTAGCGCAGATACATTGTAGGTGTAAAGATTTATTGTCAAAATTATTTTAAAATAAATATTTAATGTTTATGTGAATTTACATAATTCACAGGGATGTTGTTCAGCAGGCGGAACAGGTTGTCAACTAAATAAATTTTAAAAATTACCTTCTTCATGAATAAATTGTCCTGCCTGGAGCACTTGTCAACTTTGAGCTTCAGTACAGAGATGTCCGAGATGCTGCTACACAGAAAGAAGACCAAAGAGACACAAACTGTAACTGAAGTACGGGTTTATAAGGGAAGTACAAAAACACTTCAGCCCTTCAATCTTCCTGCATACACAATCACACACCTCATATTGGCAAACTTGGGCCTGTTTTCATGCCTGTCAATGAGACTGAGGAGGATTTGGAGCACCAACAGACGGACCTCTGGATCCTCGGTTAGAGAGAAGGACAGCAGGGGCTCCAAGAAAGAGCTGGGCAGCGCTGTCAGCATGTTGGTAGTCTGGAAACCTGCCGTTACCTACGAGGGGGATGATCAAATCCCACACATAGTTTACAAAACTGAACATGCACTGGAACATCAAGGTGACTGCAGTGTGGTTATAATTTCACAAGTTAGCAATAACTTGAGAGACTCTTATGCTGTGACAGTGTCACAAACTATCTTAGTTTAAGTGACACTTCTGAGACTTTCATTAGCAAAGATCAAGAACTTACAAGGCCACTGATTTCACATTCATGCAGATTTTAAATTGATAAAAATACGCATTTCGTGTCAGTCTTTATAAATTCATTAGGATCCACAAGTTTCTTAAAAATTAAATCATTGAGAAATGATAACTTACCTGGACCAAGGACTTGAGTAACATAACCTGAATCATCCTGGTACCCTCAGGCCTGGAATTACAAACAGCAAATAAAGACTGTGCCCTTAAGTTTACCAACATACAGGTGAATACTGTTTGAGTCAACTTACCCAGAGTCCGAGGAGGGCAAAGTAAGGTGAATTCCAGGAACAGGGATCTTTCCCATAATGAAGAGCATGACCTCTGATCTCTGGTAAGTTGGTAGAGTGTTGGCAAATGAACCTGAAAGGGACAGAACCAGACAGTTTGTACCAAATGAAATAAAATGTTCAACAAAAGAAAAAAGAAAAGAAAAAAAATCTATATTAGTAATTAGGAATCCTCCAAGGGACTCATTTACTATTTGTTCAAACAGGAGAAAAAGAACAAGACTAGTGGAGTAGCCTGGATATAGGAAAACACTCAGAAGAGTTCAAAGTGAGTTTAATTAAATAGGCGACATTAAACACTGCCTATACAAATATTACCTAGGTAATTTAAACACCATTTGAAACTGTTAGTCACTCCAATAATCGAGAAGCACTCTAAATGTCACTGAAATGTGTAGCCAACCAGAACAATCCATGCACACAATATCAGATTATTTGAAACTCAGTGAGCATGCATCAACCAGCATGCAGCCTGTTTCAGTTGCTCCTGTTTTTTCTCTTTACTTTAATTTTTTTCTTACTTATTTCTTTATCCTTTACTTTGTACTTAAGAGTGTTCGCCTGTTTTAATAGCTTTCTTTTCAATCATGTGGATATCTTTACATACTTTTCTTAGGGATTATTAAAGTATTTTGATTCTGATTGTTTGCTAATGTCAGCAGTGCTAGGGTCAGCTTACAGATATATTTCAGGCTCCTGAAGGTTCTTATGTATACCAGATATTTTCTACCTACCAACCAACCACCTAGCAATGGGCTAAAATGACCTGTTCTTAGCATTTATGCTCCTGTAACAACTTTTACAAGTATTACATCATTTTTATTTTACAGCAGTAACATCTAGTTTATATCCAGAAACTATGCGTGATATATTATGACGCTATAAGGTTGCCTGGCAACCATGCAACAACAGGCTAAAATGGGCTGTGATTTTTTTGTTTTTGTTTTTTTTTGCTTTAATGCACCTACACACAACGCATTATAAAAGCATCCTATTATTTAATAACAGCAAAAACAGGCCAAACCATGCTGGAGCATGGGAACATACTAGTTGAATAATAATATAACCAACTAATATTCTGTTGCCAAATAGCATCTGCAGCAATCCACACACATATAGTCACACACATACCTAGTAATAACAATTACTACTTGCACATACATCTACTAAACACTCCCTCACTAACAAATACAAAGCACTCAGACTCACCAATGGTCCTGATTACAGCCTCCTGCAGCTGCCTCTCCTCGTGAGCTTTGATGATCTTAGTGCCGATGTTGGTGCTGCCGTCATATGAGCCGGTTAGCTCGTAGTCTACACTCAGACGAAGTTGCCGCAGCAGGGTGTTGAACACCTCTAGCACTGTGGGACCTGCAAATACACAGTTTATAGTTTTAAAAAAACCCATTCACATCTCTATGTGTTTATGACTTGACATGACCTTGGAGGATTGCAACTTACCTACAGAACCACTGGCTGCAATTGCAGCTGCTTCCAGCAAGACTTCCACTATCCCAGCTCGCACCGTGGCCGAATTCTTGCTGTTCGCATCCAGGTGACCGAGAAGTTGCTGGATTACCAAGTGCGAGTGCTGGGACTGAAAGAAAAAAAAAAAAAACAAAGAACAGAGGAAATTACTGACCTGTCTTGAAAAAAAGAAAAATACAGAAAAGAAAAAAGAGTGAGAGAGAAAGTGACAGAAAACTGTTGTATTGAAGTAATACGCTTAATTAAATGGCAAACTAAAAACTGGATATTGGTGATAAAGTGCATTACTGCATTTGCATTTTTCATTCAGGCCCAAAATGAACCACAGCTGTGAGCAAATAGGCTGAAGCCCAAATTGAAATCAGTGAGAACTTCATGAATATTGAAGCACATTTCTTCTTTGCACCACTAAAATGTGCAATAACCACTTGCAAAGATAAAAAACATGGTGGTAAAAAATTCATACAAAATGTTTCCAGATTCCTAGTAATGAAGTCAGCAGAGTGTGAGACAGAGAAAAGAGGCGAGGGTAAGGCTGTGAAGGATATCATGGCACTATATCACTCACCTGAATGGAGTACATTATGATCTTGAAGCAACGCACTGCAAAGGTCTTTCCCTCCCATAGAGAGTGGTTATCTAAGTGCCTGTGGGGTTATGAACAGAGGAAGAGAAACAGGTTGGATACACAGGATGTAATAACACAGCAGTAGGGATGATGGAGAGCAGTAAGGCATAAAGACCGCATTTAGTCCACACAGCATACATCATGTCTGGGTTTGCCACATTTAAGAATGAATGTAAAACTGAAAAAAGGAGTTAGCAGTGCACAGATAAATACTTACTATGACATACGGTTCACTTTACAGTAAGTAATTAAAAACATTCTCTCAATCTGACATTGATAGAACTGAGCACACAGCTGCTGAGACTAAAACTGACAGATAACTCAAAACAGATTTGCTTAACAATATAAATGTAAAATATAACTGTGCAAGGAAAATGTGTGTAGGACATGGGAACAGAAATGAAGAAAAAGGCATTGAGGCACTACAAAGTACGTAAAACTGGGCATTTTTAAAACCCATAATGTAGTCAACATTTACCTCTATTTGCAAGGGCCTGAAATATTCATACTGGCTAGTTATATCCAATCTATTAACTTATGTACTTGCCAACTAAAAAGTCAGCCACAACTTCCAAAACACCCCTGCTTAGCCCCCGCACACTGGCACATGTGGGGACAGGAAAAGGCTAAGACAGATAAAATACTTAATTTCAGGAGGAACAACCAAGATGGATAAATTCAAATACAAAAAAAAAAAAAATCAGAACTGTATTGGTAGAACAAAAAAGAAAAACTTAAATAAGATCACATCTTGCAAAAATAAATGCAGTAATATAGAATTTAAATGTCCCATCTGCAAATCATGCAGTCACATCGATTCAAGAACAACTCCATAACCTTGCATTGACCTTGTCACAGCCCCACACGCCCATTAGTGTCAAGATTAAGATGCGCCAACAGAACCCTGACATGCAGCGTTGTCTTCAAGTTTACTCACTATGTTTAAAAAAAAAAACAAAAAAACAAAACAAAAAAAAACACACAACCGCATGCAGGAACACATCACAAACAGAGGCTATTTCTTATGAAGACTGTTTGGTTGTCTCACATCAGCACGGGCGTGACGGCATTCTTGATGTTGCCATAGGCGGCTCGTCCAAGCAGCTCCCTGAAGCAGCGCTCCGTCAGCTCCACCGGGCTTTCCTTCTCCTTCTCTGATGCCTGCAGCGGAGAGGGAGAGCGGCTGGCAGGGAGCGATGAGGGTGAGGAAGCAGAAAAGGAGAGGAGAGGGGGGGAAAAAAGCAGGGAGGAGACAAGCAGAGAGAGGCAGAGGAAGGCAAATTGGGAGGGTGCAGACAGAGAGAGAGAGAACAGAGAACAGGCAAGGCACTGAAATTAACTTAATAGAATAACATTTTAACAAATGCTCTATTTCTTACACAAACACAGTCTGTACGGCTGAATCACTGCAGCTGTGCTTCTGAGCTGACTTTACCCTCTGCAGTTTGTCTGCAGTGAAAATCAGACGCATTTGTACGCATTTACGTACTGCGTGTCTGTGTCCAAATTTGTACACGCAAACGTTTCATGTCAATCGTGTGGTCTCTCGCTCTCGTGTCCAGCCCTTTTTCATTCTCATGCATAGTTAAAAACATCCGCCATAGCTCCATCTTGGTCTTGACTAGCCTCGGGTAGTCCACCAATGATGACATTATTTATTAAAAGCCTAACTCTTTCATCTTGCCTGCTGTTTCCGTGGAGCAAATGTGAGTTCCTGCCCCATCTTTTGTATTCAAAACTAAAATACGCAAAAATTAAAAAAATTAAATAAAGTAAAACACACTAAACTAGCAAGAGCACACAAGCTGATGTCAGTGAGTTTTTTCAGTGATATTTTCTGTCAGCTGCAGAAAAAAAAATAATATCATGCTGTTTAAAGTTTCTTTATTTGTTCAGTGGTTACAAAGCATTGTGGCAGAAAAAGGTTGTTTCATCCCGCGCAATCTCTCTCAAGTAAACATCTGCTGTGAGGACAAATTTGCATCACCAGTATTTGAAAAAGCGAACTTAGCTATAGCTACCTGATCTCAGATGTGCTGTTTGTGAGTCTATGTGAAAAATACCTCAGATGAACAACAAGCTTCTTTTTTTTTAGGCAACTACATACATTAAAAACAATTCTCATGTGTTCTTGAAGTTTAAACACAAAACAAAGTCCAGAGAGCTTCTGTCATCTGCATCAATAAACTTTCCGATCTAAGTCCCAGCTGTCAGAAGGTTGACTAAAGCTGATCTTTACATGATTTGAAAATGCACCATCTGTAAGGTAATTAGGCTCTGTACTGATTGCTGTGGGTAATGACAAGCTAGACCCAGTGTGAGAGGAAATGAGGATGCACAGCGGGGGGATAACACACAGAGCAGAGAGAAGCTGAGAATGAAATGTGACTCCCTGTTGCATTAAATCTGTCTGTCTCCGTCTTTGAATAACTCTCCCATTTCTATCACTCTAATTTCCATTATCTATCCTTCACCAGATCTCCCAATGTTCTTTTTGCTGCCCTCCCTCTTTGCTTTCATAACTTTCAGATCTCGGCATTGACGTCAAAGTGAATTTGAGTATGTGGAATACAGCCAAGAGAGAGAAACTCCAGACTGCTGCTGGCATCTACCTCTGTGTTTGTGAGCTCTAACTCTTCACCCATTGCAATATTATTGTGCATGCTTTTTCCTCCTTTCACATTCACTCCTTTTCTCTTTGGAATTTGAACCACGTGTCTTGGTTTCCTTGTTCTTGGCTGCTCTGGGTGGGTTACCAGATGTCCAAAAGGGGAAACAGAGCTGTCGGTGATGACAGTGATGATGAATGACATGGGTGATGGCTGGCTAGACAGCCAGGACAAATATGGCCTAATGTGAGACAAACAACACCAGTTGGCTACAGTGTATCTGGATTGTTTTATCTAAGGCAGGCAGGTCAACACTAGCTGCTGTTAACTCAACAAATTTCTCTCCACACGTTAAATGGTGTGTTTAAGCTCCTTTGTGAGCAACTTAGACAGAAAAGACTTTCTCCTGGTAACCCTTGCACTGTCATGAAATTCAACATTTAAGCTTTAGGGGTTTTTTGCAGATTTTCTGAGCTTGGCTGAATAAATTGGTGGGAGGTCCACTCCTGGGACGATTGGCCACTGTCCTCAATGTTTTCCACTTGTGAATAATCTTTCTCACTGTGGAAGGATGGACTTCAAATTGATTGGATATGGCCTTATTGATGGGTGGCAGCAATTACTTATCTAAGATCACTGCTAAAAACTTCCCCTCTTGGCCAAACGCTTCAGTCCTGCAGACTGCCAAAACCACTGCCTTTATAGAGGTTCTCAAATTCACTGATGAGCAATTAATCAAATTTATTAGCAGGAGCTAGTTGCTACTTACCCTCTTAACTGTTATGAAAGCAATAAGGGTGCTTTTCACGCAATGCTTCTGCATTTTGGCTTTTTAAAGCCAAAATGTATTTAATACAGTGTGCTATTAAATAAACAATAGCACACTGTAATATGTCATATATTATTGTTCATCTGAGGTTGCATATACTCAATTTTCAGAAGTGGTATGGACCAGATGATTTTTATGAAATGCTTACACTGAAGTCCACATGTCCAGTTAAGCACTATGAAAAGCCTCATCTGTAGTTATTATACCACAGGGTTATGCTGCAAAATTTAAGCTGTTTAATGTTTAATATAATATGTTACACTGAAAAGCTAATGGAGCACATCTGTTCTGCTGCATATGTAATCCACATTTGCATTTTATTGTTTGCACTCACCTCTCGGTACGCTCTCCACTCTGCAGGTTGAAAAGCAGAGAGGGGACAATCTTGTCCATGTGCTGAGGGTCCCAGATATTGGCCTGCAGTTCATCATTGACTGTCTTTCTCACCACACCCTGCAGACCCTTGATACCTGCCATGCGGATCCTTACAGCCACAATCACACACGCACACAGAAATCATCTGACTGGTTACTCGGTCTATAAATAGGTAACCATATTTAGGAAATTATATTTGTACCTAGCTTTGTTGTTTGAATTGCTCTGTTTTATTCTTTTTTTTTCCATGTCAAAGCTATATTTGATTTGTCAAACGATTTTACAGTCTATTTTCAGCAACAGAAAGCAATGACTTAAGATTTCTTTTATTTTTTTTAAGTGCACAAAAGAAAATGTCCAAAAAAGGAATAAAAACTAAAAATAAACACTACCCATGTAGACTAAGAATAGCACTTATTTAACAACTCCATCTCTACAGCAGTCGAGCGTCTCTGTTACGTACTTGGTGCGGATGTCTGGGTCCTCATAGCCTGAATGGCACATCTCACTGAAGCGGGACACGAAAAAGTCATAACTGCGGTGGTACGATGGCGTATCTTCTTCTATGTTGGCAAATTTTACAAACTAACAACAGAAGAAGGTAAGACAGAGGGGGAAAAAGACATCCAGTTTTAATCGCACACAGAGACACTTCAGCCCAAAAGATTTACAATAATACGCCCATTCCTTAAAAAGCCCAAGCCCAATAACCTGAGATCTGAGTGGTGCATATCTGCTAAATTAAAGCCAAACTAGAGCTCTCTTAACACAGGATTAAAAGTTAAAAACACAGGGCAGAGGGAGGCTTTCCCACTGGGCAAGAAAATGTCACCAAGTAAACAGGCTGACATTTGGCTTCACACGACTCTCCAATTAATAGATTATGAAGTGAATTTCTTTAGAATCAAGCCAGATCATGATACTATGTGAATCAAGAATTACACCATAAAAAGTCAATACAGAAAATCATAATTATGCCATGCAAAGTAACACAGAAGTGTAGCTCTCACAAAGAAAATTAGCATCTAATGACGTACTTGCTGAATCATTTCCTGTGTAGAGAATGAGTGCATGGAGTGGTTTTTGAAATTTAATGAAGTATCCTTGAGCAAATTAAATGAAGCGAGCCGATAACAGTTCCTGTGAAGCCGCTCAGCTGCTGCAGCAATTTACTGCCACAGTTGATTCCTGGAAGCTGCCCAGTGTTACTGGCAGTAATGCTGAGCAGCTTCCAGGTATTAATGTATCAACTATGCTGAAACTCTTCTTATTGCTTTCAGTTAGTTGTAGAATTTTAGCATAGTGTCCAAAACCAGAGGCAATAGAAAACAGAGAAAACCTCCCTCATCTCAATCACAGATTCCAAAGAAACAAAAGCAGGCTGACATAATCAATAGGTCTGGTGCTCAGGGCTGTGTTAGAGATTTCTCAGGAGTACAAGGTTTAGTGAAGGTTTTAGTCAGAGAAACAGAGTGCAACAATATCTGGCCAAGTTTGAGTCCTGTTGTAATAACCTCTGTAATCTTCTTTTTAATTCATTTCTCTCTGACTCTGATCTGCTTCTGATGAGCTACACTGTGCACACAAAGACAGTCAGAAGCTGTATGGCAGCTGCTCATGGTTTTGGCTGGTCTTAATATTTGTGTAATTTATGTCAATTCAATGTAGTTTACAGTTTGTACACATGGTGTCACTTATGTGTGATTCACACAGGACTAGGGCAGGAAATTTTACATGCTCGGGGCCCTCGTGCTTAGTATACCATGCAGAGGTATAGCGTCATTTATGTACTGGAATATAGTCTTGAATGAACAACTGAAGATCTCAAGCAATGTCCACACTGGAGGCGTCACAGAAAGTCAAGGGCATTTGGCGACTTCAAGCAACTACAGGCAAAACAACCTCTGGAGATGCAAAGCGTGTGTGTGTGTGAAAAGAGGGGGGCACAGAGATAAACATTTTTATTCCCAGAGGAGTGACTGAAGCTGCTACCAATGAGTGACATACGACCTCGTAGTAAATAAATTATAGTTACCTAGGCAACCAGAACCAGGAATGTCCACAATTGACCAGCCTTTAGTCACAAAGCCTTGTGTGATGAGTGTGGACGCAGCTTTATGGCTCTATAAGAACGGTACCATACAGCCAACTAACAAAAACCTGTTTCACAAGCCTGAATTTGACACCTACTGGCAGTACTGAGCACATTTAATACAACAAAATACATCCTGATGCAATAAAACTTTTATTTTGTTTTTGCACATATGTCAGGGTGTCTTACCTAGATTAGTTCACAGGTCTGAAGACCACAGCTTGACAGGTGGATAGGAAGTTTAATTAAAATAATAAAGAAAAGATCTTTGATTGCACAGTTTACCTGCGCCATACAGTTTAGACTTCCCTTTCAAGCCTCATCACTTTGAGATTGTACTCAAAACATATCATGGAGGAGTTTCAAAGCACTTTTCAGTTCAGTGACTTTCTGAATCCTCTGTTCTGTGTCTTCATGTCTTTGCTGGTGTGTGAATTCAAACATCAAATGACATTGCAAATTATATTATTTGGTAACAGAAATTGTCTCACGATAAATTAATACATGGGCCTTTTTAAACTCAGTAAAGAGGTAAGCTACTCAGTCTCTGGCCTCACTTGAAACTGTCTTTAGATTAAATTTTCCATTTTATTACATTCTACCATATGCAGCTTTTTAACTTGCAAGTGCAGAGGAGGTCTGTTTAGTTTGTCGTGTGCACAGGGCTATGCAGGTCACAGCTACAACCTGGCAGCCAGATTAAATTTTAAGAAGGGCCTGATTTTGTCCCATAGGCATGTGCTCTACATACAGACACACACACACACACACACACACACACACACACATTATATAATTTTATTTTCTGTGTATATGTAAATTTCTTTTACTTGCTGAATGCATCAGGCTTTGTATTTGTGTTTTGTGTTTATAAATGTGTGCAAGACAGAATGACAGCGAGAGGCTAGCATGTCTCATCAGCCTGCACAGATGACTGCAGAGCAGCGGCCATATAGTCTAAAGCTAATCTGGTTTCCTTTACGTGTCCTCTCCTGACCCAGCAGACAGTGCTGATAGCTGCTGTCCACATCAGAAGATACTCATCACTTCTCTCTGCCTACCACTCCGTCCCTGAGCTCTGATCTTTCTCAACACAGTATTCTCTCAAGGTTAACATCTTTCGGCTTTTACCATCGCGTTAGGGAAGTAAATGCAAAGTAAATGCACCCTGTCAATTTCAGATAATACCTCTAAATCCACTCAAATGGGCAGTATTTGCTGCAGCAGGAAAGCTTAGAAACTAAGACACATTAACAGCCAACAGCTTGGGTGTGAGAGCATTTCTGTAAATTTATATCACTAAAACAGCCCACTTGTGTCTGAAAAGATAGAACACATTATAGCTAGGCAAGTTTTCTTGATTATTAAATTGTAATCAACTAAAGAAGTGTCTATGTTTAAAATCCAATAATATAATCTGAATGCAAGGACTAACATCCAGCAACATTGCACCCCTTGATTTGTTTTCCATACTTTTACTATTTTATATTACAGGCACTTAATTCTGTTGTAGATATAAGACAAGTATGCAAACCTATTTTTCCACAAAGCAAAATTGACAGAGAAATGCAACTACCAGTCTTCTTTTTTTGAATGTTTGTTTGTTTTTGGTGGTTCATTATAAACAATGGGAGTCATCAACTGATATAATTCAATAGTGAAATCCTGGAAACTCACTGAGTTGGTTCCTAGGATCTGCAGGCTGGGTTTGTCTGACTCCAGAAGCTTGCGCACCATCTTCAGAAAGCTCTCCACAAACAGGTTGATGCTTTGGCAGTGACATGCCATCAGCAGCTGGTCCAGGGCTTCCATGGCTATGCACACATACCTGGAATGGCAAAAGAGAGAAAAGAGAGTCACTTTAACCCTGCAGATAAATGTAGTCTGTGCCTGCAAGAAATCAAAATAAGATAAGCTTTCCCAGACAAACTCTGGAGACAGGCATACTGAGCATATTCAGCTGGACTCTGCCAAGTGTAAATATAATCTGTACAGGCTGTTTGCATTTGTGAGAATCATTGCAGGGTGCTCAGAGAAAAACAACTTCACTGGAATATAAAGTAAGTGCAGACTGAACAAACACATCACACCGCATAACCCAAACCAATCGTGTTCTTTTTATTAAAAACAGACCAATTTTCCTCCATGTCTTGTTGGTTATATTGCGAACATAGTGACAGTGAGTTTCGAATGTAACGAAGAAACAGGGTCAAGAACACGCACACAGAATACAAAGAAGGATTTTTACAGCACAGTCTTAAGCGCTTTGATAAGCTCAGATCTTGTGCAGAGATCAGAACAAATCTCTTTGATGAAAGGATATTACAAGCACCACTTTTCCTATTACCAACAGCAAAGCCACCTCAAAATCTTCCCAGAATTTTTATGTTACAGCTTCAGTTGTGCTAGATTTAAATAAATTGATATGTGGCAAAGAATAAACACAAAAGATGCACAAACAGCAAATGTTTAAGAGACTACAGTTGAAGCTCACCCGTATCTATGCCGAGCCACATCCCTTGACAGTCTCTCAGACAGGTAGGCTCCGATACGGTCCAGCTTCTCTGGAGCTGACAAGGCGTAGAATGTCAGCTTTTCCATGTTGGCCTTGACCAGACCATCCTAGGTGGGTGACAGAGGGAGACGGCAAAAGTGGGACACTTTGCAATAATCCAAAGGATCAGTTAACCCAGAATTTAAAAAAAAAAAGAAAGTTGTCAGATGGGATATATATACATGGGTTAATGTTCACTAACAGGCTTTGGCTCGGTTTACTTTTACAGCTTTTTTTTATGTCAAGGGGGATAATAATTTATAAAATTGTTGTTCCAGAAATATTTCTGTAATGCAACTGTGTGTGTTTAGTGACAAATATAAATCTATTCATTTCTAAAAACCCCAAATCAACGAGTATAACTAGATCATCAGGTTTTAACTCCTACTTTTCCCCTTGACCTACTTTACTGCTCTTCAGTTTGGTCTGGGGGAAGAGAGAGCTAAAAACACCAACAGTCCACTGAGATCTCACTTACATTCGGACAAGACCAAAAAAAGAAAAAGAAAGGAGTGACACGAGCGGTGTGTTATAAAAAAGAGTACACCCCATGTTTCTGTAGCTTTTAAAAGTCACAGCTGTTTTTAGTCTCTGACAACCTTATGGAAGAATTTTGGCCCACTTGTCTTTATAAAAGCGCAGATCTGTTATGGTCCCATCAAAACATTTCAATCAGGTTGAGCTTTGAACTTATACTGGGCTACTGCAACACCTTGATTCTTTTCCTTTTCCTCCATTCTGCTGCAGATTTGCTGCTGTGCTTGAGAGTATTGTCCTGATGAACGACCCAGTTTTATTCAAGCTTTAGCTGTCAGACATATGGCCTCATATTCGACTCTAGAATACTTAGTTGCTATACTATAGTTCATGGTTGACTCAATGACTGCTGCAGAGGTCCTTTGGCCGCAAAACAAGCCAAAATCTTCACCCCTCCACCACTGCACTTGATAGTTGGTATGAGGTGTTTGTGCTGATATGCTGCATTTGGTTTTGCCAAACATCTTGATTTTGGTCTTGTCTGTCCAAAGGTCATGTCCCAGAAGTCTCATGGTTTGTTCACATCCAGTTCCGCAAACATAAGCTGTTCTGTCATGTCCTTTTTAGAGAGGGTTACCAAGCTTTTTCCTGGTAACCCTGCCAAACAAGCCATACTTGTTCAACCTTTTACTAATTGTACTGTCGTGAACTTTAACATTTAAATTTGCTAGAGTCTGAGATGTCGGGGGGGGGGGGTCAGTTACTCTGAGCATTGCACAGTCTGACTTTGAGATGATGGGATATCCACTGCTGACAAGATTGGAAACCACCCTGAAAGCTTTCCACTTGCGAATAATCTTTCTCCCTGTAGAATGATGAAGTTCCAACTGTTGGCAAATGGCTTCATTCTCATTACTTCTCCAAGGTAATTGCTGGTGTCTTTCTTTCTTTGCTTTGTGTTAGCAAATTTCCAAAACTTAAGACAACATGATTTTTATTGTCTTGATACATAAAACCTTAGAACTGGAAGAAGGTGTACTTTGTTTTTCTCAATATTGTACCCGTATTAACAGGAAAAAAAAGTTATTTTCATAGACACTGTATAAATGAAAATGGGTAACTCTCTGTAAAATGATAAATCTTGTGATGAAGACATGAGCACCAGCGGAACTACTTATACAATCCAAGCATCCTGTACATAAATGTTCCTTTTATTGTTATAAGTTATGCATATAATTTGCCATTTACACGCACAAAAAAATAGCACATCAAAATATGTTCAAAACAACTCACTCACAGTTAGCTGGGGATGTGTCTCTAACCAAGGGACACATTTTAGCAGGATGAACAATAACAATGCCCCTTTTAATGTAAGTGCCTAAGTGGTAATGTCACAGCATGCACAAAAACAGGGTGCAGTCATTGTTTTTATATATCTGAATTCTCATCTAAGAGAGCACATCTGCCGTCATACCTGTGTACGAAGAAGGCGCTACCAACTACCATCTTCTTGAAATTAGTTTAATGACCAATAACCAGTTTGACTGTTAAGTTTAGCTACAAACGTGGCTTCTCATCCAAACCATCAACACAATTTTTAAGAGAAGACAGAAAAAGCACCAGTGAAATTAGTACCTTTTTTTGGTCGCTACATTTCAGAATTTTCCAGTTTCACTACCCAGCCACTGCACATTTACAAATTAAATAGGACCTCAATTCTTTTCCAAATTTATTTTTTAGCGAAGACAAGTAAAAAAGAAAACATATACATACAAACCTAAGAATACATTGCTATATTTAACTTCTTTACCATCAAGTATTTCCATAAATGCATATATACACACATTCACATGCTCACACGATGTGACACAATTTCGAGTCAACATTATCGGACGTCTTAATTATGCCTAATCTGCTGGAGCACCATTAGTTACAGACTCAGCCACTGCAGGTTTCATTTTGGAGCACAATAAGCAGGTGCACAGAGACAAAAAGCAGGGGGGGAAAAAGAGTTAAGTATAAGCATGCCCCTGTACTGCAGACCATAGATCTAAAAGGTAAAGTGGGTTACTGCAGCAGCATTGAGGCAGCAATGAAGAGCAAATCAGCTTCTTCGTCTCAGCCCAGATTAATTCCCTTTATGAGTCATCTGCATCAGATCTCAGTAAATCAGAAAAATGGTAGGAAAAATGAGCTTTGAAGAAGGCAGTTATGTAGCTCAATATAAATCCTCCTAAATATAAATTGTCATAACTATTTATATTTGCAAGCAAAGCGACCACAGATGGATCCTACCAGCTAAACCTGGAAAAGCTCAATTTTTATCCTTAATGTACAATGACCCCAGTTATTTTTTATCCACAGATACGAAAGCGCCAAGTGATTTCTATATGTAACTCTACACTATGTAGAAGAATGGTATTTGACTTTGAACATGAAAGAGAACAACATGAGGTATTAATAAAAAAACAGAAAGAGTCACTTCTCACCTCTGGATCTTCTGGGAAGATGTTGTCTACCAGTCTCTTGTACCGAGGCCTGAGTGCCCCGCAACAGCCACAAACCCCTGAGGAAGGAGAAAATGGAGAGGAAAAACAAAAACAAGAGAGAAGTGCTCAATTAGGCTTGTGCAGTATGACTGATAGAAATACAATAAATCAGGTCTTTTTCCTTTTTTCTTTTTCTGGTAGTAGTATTAGTCTGCACTCTGTCAGCCAAAGTAATGAGGTAGTCTCAAATCAGCCACATTTCGGTACCGATTCAATGAACACTGCAACAAATGGGCAATAAAAAAGTCATTCCAGTTCAGCAACTAATGACTTCACATTATTGCTCTCACAACAGAAGTAATGGTTGAATGCTGGAGAAAAATAAGTTACAGAAAATAAACATTAACTTTAACAGAAGTCAAACTGACCTGTCAGCAAGAAAAAAAAACACAACTGCAGCCAGGAAAATGGACAAAATGGATTTGTTCATTTTTGTCAACTGACAATAGTCAGGCTGTAATATCATTAATTTAGCAGCATACATAAATATAAACGCATGAACTTACAAATGCATATAGCCTGAGACAAATAAAAAAAAAATGTGTACAGTAGAAGGTGACTTCATGTCAGCTTTTAAAGAAATTCCTATACACACACAATACGCCTGCGTCATGCAGTACGGGTATGACATATTCACTCAAACTTTTGTTTTTAGCATTAAAAAGATTTATCAAACCGAACCTTTATGTCACAAAACACATGTCAAATCAAGGCGATTCTGTGCAAAGACACTTCAGGACACCAACATATGGAAGGAATGTGGTCACCAGACAATTACAGTGACAGCAATGCCACTGAGATGAAACAGGCACACACACGCACACGCACACACACACACACACCTCGCTTTCTCTCAGTCAAGACAGCCTTAAAAAGAGAATGATGCAGCACGAAGTACGAACTGTGAACAGTGATTTTTTTCTGACTTTGCACTGAGGAGAAAGCAAGCCAGGCAGAGAGGCAGAGAGCTGACATGATTGGTTGAGGGAATTCAGCAGTGATGAGTCATAAGGGGGGCCCTGTGAAAATGAAAAAGGGACACCCTCCAAAATTCCCAAATTACGCTTTTACCTTTGAAGCATACGTGCATTTTCCCCCCCCATCTTACTTCCTTTAAACTCACCGTGTGAATTTTAGAGTCATAAAGCTGGACGAAAAAAGTAGGTCATAATGCAGTCAGCATTGCAGGCAAGTAATGAATGGTTCTCTGACACAAATAGAGACAGGAGGTATTTAACGTTTATTAAAAGAAAAGAAAATCAGTGCACTAAGAAAGATTTTCATCTGCCCTTCCTTTCTCCCAACGTCATCTTCTTCCCTTTTCTTAACTTAAATTAAAAAGTGGTTTATTAATCATTATTGTCGCTGCTGTTACACAGACTGAGCAACGTCTCATGAAATGGCAGTAAAAAAACCATTCTGAGCACACAGACAACATTATTAGCGGTCTATTTGCTACACCTTTGCAATAATGGCTTCCATTCCATTTACAGACCATCTCCCAACTCAACACCAAGGTAATACATTTTTTTTAAACTACTACCAAAAAAAGCTATTTTCTGTTCTTCTAACAACACCATCATCAACACTGCTCACGCTATGCCAGAACTGACAAATATGACTTGCAAAATACTTTGTGAAATCCAATAAATAAGAAAAGCCTATTTATTTGGACGTGACAACATTTCCCCTTGTTAAATAAATGGTAAGTGATTATAATCACCATGCATTGGTGTTAGCAACATATCTATTAAGACAAAGACAGGAAATGTAAAGATTTTATGCACTCTTCAATATTTGTTCATAACGAGTCATATCTGTATAGTAACGTATTAAGATATTACTTGGTAAATATCAAACACTGATATCAAACCATGAGTGTGTAACACCCACAATATAACCACACACGATATCGCAATACCATGTTGTATCAATTTTTTCCCTCATCCCTAGTGTCTTTGTTAGTACAATCATGACAGGAAATGATACCTAATTGTGTAAGCAATCGTCTTCATTGGGACATGTGTTGCTGCTTGAAAAACTGAACTTTTCTTAACTTCCCATCACAAGAAGTTGCTGGAAGTCAGAAATGTATGAGAAGAGGTCATGCATTAACAAAGTTAATTATAAATGGACACCTTTCAAGCCTGAAATGTGAGACACCTGCACTCCCACAGAAACAGGACTATCCAATCTAGCGCTTAATTGGCACAACAGGTGGCAAAAATAACAAAATGCACAGTCCACCCTCAACAATAAATCATCAAACTGTAAAAATCAAGGAAACAAACATCAGCCAATGCGCCTGAGTCACTGATGCTATCCCTAACCCTGTTCCCTTCTCAAGACAAAAGCAAAGTTTTAGGTGGAAAATGATTTATTTCCAAGAGATGTGCATGCATGAGGGGTTTTTTTTCAAAGCACAAGCACAAACAGAGTCACATAGTATAACAACAGAAAAATTAAAAACTAAATATTTTCACACACTTTGTCTTATCTTGCTTTTTTGGCCAACCAACTTTTGAAAACAAACACACATTTAACATTTTAAATTAATTCCCAGTATTTAAAAAAAAAAAAAGAAAGAAAAGAAAATGAGTGTTGAGACTATTTAGACTTCTGAGCACTGCTGCTATAGAGATCGTCATTTAGACCGAGCAACAAGGCTGTGTATCAACATTTAGTAGCCTTCTGCTACAATATCAGTGACCCACGCCTGGCAAGGCAGCTGCAAGAACAGATAAGATGTCCCTAAAAGACCTTTTAATAAAGTTATCACCTTGAGTACTAAAAGCACGTTTTTCAAGACTCATGTCTGCTCTCTAAAAGTTATGTTGAACTTGGTAGGAGTTGTCATCCCTGTGCTCATCTCAGAGAAGTGTGAGTCTACTCGTAGCACTTCTTCTCTTTCCTCTATCACTTCAGAGGCCTAATGAGGCCTCTGCAACTCTCCCTCCCTTCCTGCACCCACCTAAACTCCATCCACCTCCTGTTCACATCCTTGCTGTATTGGCTCAGGGCATGAGTGTAGGAGTCAACACTGAATTAATAAAAAAAATACAGTGGGTCCCCAGTCTCGAGAAGAAAGGGTACCGGACAGACAGAGAATGGGCAGGAGAATGAGAGAAAGACATACAGAGATGGGAGTGTGATGGGGGAGGTGAAATGAGATGTGCTGAATGAGTCACAGATTAGTGCTACTTATTGCATCTGCTCTGTCCAGGACAAATCTGTCCTGTCCTCTCTGTCAGCTGCACATAAATTTTTTTTGGGAAAGTCATTTCTAAATAAACTAAATTATGTAATATATTTGCATGCTATTTCACACACTTGTGGTGCAGCATTTGGATATATCCTGCCTTTTCCCTCCTTTTTAAAAAATTGTAACCAGTTCTCTTTACCTCAGTGTTAGATCAACTGACAGCTGAACAGTTTTTTGTAACGACACCAAACAGCATATTTGTTTCTACAACTCAACAAACTTGATGAAAGTGGCTCAAAGGGGCCGATTACACCCACAGGTCTTTATAACACAAAATTAAACTACCGCCATTTAAAACATTTACATATTCTGCTTGCACTCTAATTGTAATGTGTGTACTGCAATACCACTTCTCTGAGGAAATTTCTCCAGCTGATTCACTGGCACAGAAATTCCTGTGATGTTTCAGAGTTGTGCTCAGTTTCTGTTATAAGGAATGAGGGCTGTTTTGTGCTTCTGCTAATGATGGGTTAGTTAGGGAGAAAAAAAACTTAGAAGGCAAAACAAAGTGGGTGCACAATGATTTGGTCGACAGTGGTGAAAAGCACAAAGCAGGGGGTCTCACGACATCCACCCACTCTGCGCTGCAAGGTGACAACACATTTATGGGCTGGACACAGAGCTCCTCCACACAGACTCAAATAAGGAATAAAACCTACACAGCAAACACTGTGAGCAACACACTGACGAGCTTGAAACACAGGAACAATAAATCACTTGTAGATCTAACACTAATACAACGACAAGGTGAACATCTATCGCTACTAATTGGATGTTAAGCTACACAATCTTCCAGCATGAAGTTATGAGTGGGTATACACACATGTAAGGGTGGGGGGGTGGGGGGTCTCCATCCTTCAAATGGCCACAGGAAGAAGCCAGCCAATCGCAATCTATTTTTATCCTCGTAACAATGGGCCGGTACATTAACAGATTACACTCTCCATTTCCCCCAGGATATCAGCTTAACATTTCCACATTAGGGTGAGAGAGAAATGGAGAGAAGGGAGGAAAAAACTGCACGCGGAAGTGAGAAAAATAGAGGCAAGCAAAAATACATAGCTACAGAAGACATGTTTTTGCATGATAATAACAATTAAAAAAAAAACAGAAAAAAGGAAAAAAATCCTCCACCCACTTACACAAACACCATGAGGTGTTAATAACTGCACTGTGGGTCCCACGTATCAGCTGTAGACACTAGTGCTAAATAAAAAAATAAATATTGCCTAAAACAAAAGAAATTATCTCAAAGGATGCTACAAAAACATACATGTGAATGCACAAGGTGGTGCATGACGCTTTACGCATCTTGCAGTGTCATCTGCACCTGCTGTCCCAAATCTGCTCTGTTGTGCCTGAAGTCACATGGTGGATAAGAGAGAATAAATACAGTCCTGGCACCCAGCAACAACAATATTTAACACACTTAATATCTGCCTGTGTGTATGGAGGTGTGCGTATACTTGGGAAACAGAACTGCAGGTGCATATTCAGACCTCACCTTCACCTAGGGTCATGCAAAGCGGTGGTTTGGAAGGCCAACGCTGACACACAGGCATACAGTGACCTTGCTGTAAATATACATACTTCCCCAAGAAACACATCACTTCTCATGAGGGTTACAAAGCAAGCTGCCCTTCAGGGGTGTCATTACATAAGAGGGAGGGGGGAGAGAGACAAAGTCCTGCTATTTTTACATCAGCAAACATCTTCAAACGTTGTACTCACACAAAGAAATGCAAGCACACAGCAGAATCTGGCAACATGGAGAGCAAACGAGAAACGAGGAGAGCGTAAGCAAATAACAAATAATGAGCAAGCCCATTTCAACAGCTAACCAGTATCCACAGACGCTGTCACTGAGTTTGGGAATACTGTACAGCAGATGAGGAGAGGAGCAGAGTACATATCATAGAGGAGAGGGTGACAGCCTTTTGGGAAGTCTGACAGGGAATAAAAATATTTGGGGATGACATGAAAACTACTCAAATGTCCTGCTTATATATAACCATAACACTCCACCATACCTGCCCACCATATCGCTTAGGTATGTTTGAGGTACTGGAAAATATATCTTGCATATGGAATTTCATAAGGAAAACATCATATACATCAGTTTTTCAGCCAATTAAGCCATGAGCCAGATTCACAGCACACATTCGATCAGTGTGGGTGGAAGCAAACATGGCTGGTGTAATCCGACCAACACACTGATGCCCAGACCCCGCTGCCAACAAATCTATATAACACAAGCCTGGTCCAACACACTATGAATCACTTAAACCTGCACAGACGCTATAAGCTGAGCACACTGTACAGCCTTCAGTTTGAAGCGCCTGTGTTAAAAATCCACTCCAAACCAAAACCTTACTCCATCAACAGTCTGCAATTCAAAGCAAAGCTGGCTACATTTTTAATTAACACTAATCAATTAACTATATATCAACATGCCCCAGTAACATCAGAGCCAAAATAAATGTCAAAAACCATCTGGGGGATTTCATCGAATCTAAAAATGATCTTATCAGAGCTTTTCTGTTTTTAAAGAAACATAACTTAACGCATAGTATCTAAAATACTGAAGAATCATAAATATATGAACACAAGGTTATAACACAAACACCCAAAGTTAACCAGAGTTAGCAAATACATAATACACTGACAGAGAACACACCCTGTTAACACCAACTATAACAGAAGGAAACATTATCAGTGATAGTTAGGAGTAAATAAGTGTCTATTACCAAATATAAACATCTTCAAAGCAGAGTCCCCGAGTAATCTATTACTGTAATGTAACAGTGAGTATCCTTTTAAGTGTCCAAGTTCTCATAACGCGCTTTCAGGAGCTGCTACACTCTAGTCAGAACTGCTTTTTATCGCAAGAAAGCCGAGAAGGAAACGTCTTTGTAGAATGTAGGAAAACAGGCTAAACGGCGGATGCCTGATATTACTCACATGTTTACACAGCCCAGAATGCACAGACCAATACGCAATGGAAAAAGGATTGTTAACCTTACCGTACATTAGTCGTGATGTGGAAGTCGCTCACTACGGCCGTTTATGTTTTCTTAATGCAGCTTCAGTTCCTCATGCAGACACACTGCTGTGCCTAGAGGCACTGAAAATGCACACAAACACACGCACCGCTCACCCTGGGATAAATGTCTGCACGTGTGCTTGGAGCTAAAAGGCATATGAATGTGCACCGTGATTGGTGCAGAGGCTGGCTCGCTGCTATGAGTTACACACGCACACACACAGTCTCCCTGCCATGCAGGCACACACACAGTCATTCACACACTTGCGCACAAAAAGGGGCTGAGAGGCAACGTCAGAGGAAAGCGTGCCGTGATGACCTTGGATTTTCCCATTCTTCTGCAACAGTGCTCCTTCTCAACGGGGGCAGTGCAGATTTTGACATGCAAGCGTGCACACAAGCACACCAAACTCACTTATAATCTAGCTCTCAATTGCAGAGGGAAAAAAAAGGCAAGGAGTGACAGAATAAGAGCGAAATGTGCACCACAAAGATGAAAAGGGAGAATACCTCCTTCCCACACAACCCTCTTGTCTCCCTCTCTCCACCCCCTGCCAGCATCACTCTTGCCCTCCTCTCATCATTAATCTTCCCCTCTTTTCCGCTTTACTTAAATTCAGCTTTTCCTTCTGCACTTATGCAACCTTCTGCCACACTTCCTTACAGTAGGAAATGTGCGATTACATAACCATGTGTACTGATATTTGCATAAACAAAAGCAAATAACCATTCCTTCTAATGAAGTGAGAGTTTACGTTTTCTCTTCCAGGTTTCATTTTCTAAAAAGAAAAAAAAAAACAGCAGATAAATTCAACAGTAGGGCTGGGCCATATCATACCATTCATGGTAATACCGGTATAATGTTGGGCAACGATAAGAAAATGAAATATCGCGATTGAATATGGGTAAAACACGCATGCGCAGTGCCTTTGTTTTCATATGCACATGGCGGAAAAAGCACGGCGGCGACGGAGAATGAGAAGGGCGAAAGCGGATCGTTGAATGAAACGGATGAACCAGAATTGGTTTGTAAAAATGCTGCAACTTCAGTGGTGGAACTGGTTTAGCTTTTGTCCGTCAAATACACACCAAAGCACTATTTTTGGTAGAGCATGCTAGCGGGCCGTCGTTATTACCGTGTTTTTTGGAAAATACGGCACACTTAAAATCAATCCTTTGATTTTTCTGAAAATCAGCAGTGCCCCTTATAATCCCGTGTGCCTTATGTATGAATTCTGGTTGTGTTTACTGACCTCGAAACGATTTTATGTGTTACACGGCGCTCGAAAATCTGTCAAATGTTTTAGTACGACTTTGCTAAGCTACGAACCCGCACCGCTTGATGGATTGTCGGAGCATTACGGCTAACGTAGTCAGGAGCCTCGCGGAGTGATGCGTACTGTGCTTCAACATAATATTACCGTATTGTGTGTGTATAACCTCTTTTTAAGTTTTGTGGATATTATACATGGTTATGCTGAGGATATGTCGGCCAATTTCCACTGGAAATGCCTTTTGATTAAACTGTCAGCAAGGAATTAGCATTTGCACTGTTACATTTTTATATAACTTTAATGCACATAAAAAACAGCTGCTTGTTTAAGTGAAAATGCATTGATGTTTTGTTTTTTTTTTGCACTAATAAAGTTGTGGAGTTGTAAAGTAATTTGTCTAGTTCAATTCAATTCAATTCAATTCAATTCAATTCAATTCAATTCAATTCAATTTTATTTATATAGCGCCAAATCACAACAAAAGTCGCCTCAAGGCGCTTTATTTTGTACAGTAGATAGCACAATAATAAATACAGAGAAAAAGAGAAAAACCCAACAATCATATCATATGACCCCCTATGAGCAAGCACTTTGGCGACAGTGGGAAGGAAAAACTCCCTTTTAACAGGAAGAAACCTCCGGCAGAACCAGGCTCAGGGAGGGGCGGCCATCTGCTGCGACCGGTTGGGGTGAAAGAAGGAAAACAGGATGAAAGACATGCTGTGGAAGAGAGACAGAGATTAATAACAGATATGATTCGATGCAGAGAGGTCTATTAACACATAGTGAGTGAGAAGGTGACTGGAAAGGAAAAACTCAATGCATCATGGGAATCCCCGGCAGCCTACGTCTATTGCAGCATAACTAAGGGAGGATTCAGGGTCACCTGGTCCAGCCCTAACTATATGCTTTAGCAAAAAGGAAAGTTTTAAGCCTAACCTTGAAAGTAGAGATAGTGTCTGTCTCCTGAATCCAAACTGGAAGCTGGTTCCACAGAAGAGGGGCCTGAAAACTGAAGGCTCTCCCTCCCATTCTACTTTTAAATACTCTAGGAACAACAAGTAAGCCTGCAGAGCGAGAGCGAAGTGCTCTAATAGGGTGATATGGTACTACAAGGTCATTAAGATAAGATGGGGCCTGATTATTTAAGACCTTGTATGTGAGGAGCAGGATTTTGAATTCAATTCTGGATTTAACAGGAAGCCAATGAAGGGAAGCCAAAACAGGAGAAATATGCTCTCTCTTTCTAGTCCCTGTCAGTACTCTTGCTGCAGCATTTTGGATTAACTGAAGACTTTTCAGGGAGTTTTTAGGACATCCTGATAATAATGAGTTACAGTAGTCCAGCCTGGAAGTAATGAAGGCATGAACTAGTTTTTCAGCATCACTCTGAGACAGGATATTTCTAATTTTAGAGATGTTGCGCAAATGGAAGAAAGCAGTCTTACATATTTGTTTAATATGTGCCTTGAAGGACATGTCCTGGTCAAAAATGACTCCAAGGTTCCTCACAGCATTACTGGAGGCCAAGGTAATGCCATCCAGAGTAAGGATCTGCTTAGATACCATATTTCTAAGATTTTCAGGGCCGAGTACAATAACCTCAGTTTTATCTGAATTAAGAAGCAGGAAGTTAGCGGCCATCCAGGTCTTTATGTCTTTAAGACATTCCTGCAGTTTAACTAATTGGTGTGTGTTACCTGGCTTCATGGATAGATAGAGCTGCGTATCATCTGCATAGCAGTGAAAATTTATGCTATGTCTTCTAATGATGCTACCTAGGGGAAGCATGTATAATGTAAATAGAATTGGTCCTAGCACTGAACCCTGTGGAACTCCATAATTAACCTCAGCATGTGAAGAAGACTCTCCATTTACTTGAACAAATTGGAGTCTATTAGATAGATATGATACAAACCACTGCAGTGCAGTACCTGTAATACCTACAGCATGTTCTAATCGCTCTAATAGGATATTATGGTCGACAGTATCAAACGCTGCACTGAGGTCTAGCAGGACAAGCACGGAGATGAGTCCACTGTCAGAGGCCATAAGAAGATCATTTGTAACCTTCACTAAAGCTGTTTCTGTGCTGTGATGAGCTCTGAAACCTGACTGAAACTCTTCAAATAAGCCATTCCTCTGCAGATGATCTGTTAGCTGTTTGACAACTACTCTTTCAAGGATTTTTGATATGAAAGGAAGGTTGGAGATTGGCCTGTAATTAGCTAAGACAGCTGGGTCTAGAGATTGCTTTTTAAGTAAGGGTTTAACTACAGCCACCTTGAAGGCCTGTGGTACATAGCCAATTATTAGAGATAGATTGATCATATTTAAGATTGAAGAATTAATTAATGGCAGGACTTCTTTGAGCAGTTTTGTAGGAATGGGGTCTAAAAGACACGTTGATGGTTTGGAGGAAGTAATTATTGAAGTTAACTCAGAAAGATCGATTGGAGAAAAAGAGTCTAACTTAACATCAATGGTACTAAAAGTAGCTGTAGATAATATTACATCTGTGGGATGATTATTGGTAATTTTTTCTCTAATGATAAAAATTTTATTTCTGAAGAAGTTCATGAAGTCATTACTAGTTAACGTTAAAGGGATGGTTGGCTCAGTAGAGCTCTGACTTTTTGTCAGCCTGGCTACAGTGCTGAAGAGAAACCTGGGGTTGTTCTTATTTTCTTCAATCAGTGACGAATAGTAAGATGTTCTGGCTTTGCGGAGGGCTTTCTTATAAAGCAGCAAACTATTTCTCCAGGCTAAATGATGATCCTCTAAATTTGTGACACGCCATTTCCTCTCCAGCTTACGAGTTATCTGCTTTAGGCTACGTGTTTGAGAATTATACCACGGAGTCAGGTACTTCTGATTTGAGACCTTAGTTTTCACTGGAGCTACAGTATCCAGAGTCGTACGTAGTGAGGAGGTAAAATTATTAACAAGATAATCGACCTCTGTTGGAGTAGCGTTCAGATAGCTGCTCTGCTCTATGTTGGTACAGGGCATTGAAGATGATAACAGTGGGTGGATTATATTCTTAAACTTAGTTACAGCACTTTCAGAAAGACATCTAGTTTGATAAAGTCTACTCTCCACTGCTGTGTAATCAATTATTGTAAATGTAAATGTTATCAGGAAATGATCAGACAGCAGAGGGTTTTCAGGAAACACTGTTAAATGTTCAGTTTCTATGCCATATGTTAAAACAAGATCTAGAGTGTGATTAAAGTGGTGGGTGGGTTCTTTTACATTTTGAGAGAAGCCAATTGAGTCTAATAACAGATTAAATGCAATTTTGAGGCTGTCATTTTTAGCATCTACATGGATGTTAAAATCACCCACAATAATTATTTTATCTGAGTTGAGCACTAAATCAGATAAAAAGTCTGAGAAATCAGAGAGAAACTCTGTGTAAGGCCCAGGTGGACGATAGATGATAACAAGTAAGACTGGTTTCTGAGTTTTACAGCTGGGGTGGACAAGGCTAAGCATCAGGCTTTCAAATGAATTAAAAGTCTGTCTTGGTCTTTCGTTAATTAATAGACTGGTGTGAAAAATTGCTGCCACACCGCCCCCTCGGCCTGTGCTTCGAGGTTTCTGGTAGTTAGAATGATTCGGGGGTGTTGATTCATTTAAACTAACATAATCATCCTGCTGCAACCAGGTTTCTGTAAGGCAGAGTAAATCGATTTGTTGGTCAATTATTAAGTCATGTACTAACAGAGACTTGGAGGAGAGAGACCTAATATTTAATAATCCACATTTCACTGTTTTACTCTTTGGTTCAGATGTGGATTCTGTATTGTTCTTTCTTTTTGATTTTTTATGTTTAAGTTTTTTATTGCTGGTTTTTGGTTTGTTTTTTGTCTGTTTGGGAGCTGACACAGTCTCAATGGAGATGGTTTTTTGGGGGGGTAGCAGGAGGAGAGAAGCTGCAGAGAGGCGCGTAAGACTGCAACTCTGCTTCCTGGTCCCAACTCTGGATAGTCAGATTTTGGGGGGTTTAATAAATTTGTCCATATTTCTAGAAATGAGAGCTGCTCCATCCAAAGTGGGATGGATGCCGTCTCTCCTAACAAGACCAGGTTTCCTCCAGAAGGTTTGCCAATTATCTATGAAGCCCACATCGTTTCTGGGACACCACTCAGACAGCCAATTATATCGTCAGTTATATCATTATCGCAAATTTTCAAATGTATATCGTGATAAATATTTTTGGTCATATCGCCCTGCTCTATGCAACAGTGCTCGCTTCCATCTCACGAATGGCAAAGCTCATCACCAGAGCAACATGAATGCGCCACAAAAGCAGAACTTTTAAATGAATCCTACGTTTTTATAACTATTACCACAAAGCCATTAAAAAGAGATACGATCATCATGTAATTTGTTCTAATGCACAAATTCGCAGCGGTTTGATCAGAAACCTCACAATACTGCAGTGCACTCATAAAAGCTCAAATGCGCACTTAATATGTATTAAGTGCTCAGTCTCTCTGGTTCACAGTTTTCACAGTCTTCTAAGACGATCTTATAATGAACTAAACATCTAAAATAACAACATGTTAGGTGTTTCTCTCTTATGTAAAATAGTAGCAGCTCACAGGGTTTTAGAATGCAAAGATCCATCAATCAAGCTCAGTTCTGCAATTCTCAAAAGTGCACCATTGATTGCCAATGAAATCAGCAGTTGTACAATTAATTGAGGTTGGCAATAAACTGACTGTAGTAATAAATAAAATCTGCCTTGGTAACTGGGTAACACTGTTTAGCAGCACCTTGTATTATTAACTGTGAACAATCTCAAGCAACTTTGAGAGAGGCAGACGCCAAATAATAGTTTCCATTTTCACAATGATTTATTTTTAAGTAATGTGAATTTGGGAAGTATGGTAAAAACCAGCTATTCAGCGACACTAAGCAGGGTCCCAAAGACCACAGGGGAGGTGATGTTGTCACTTACCCTTGCCAACGCGATGGTCCAGAAGGGTACGACAGTCCAGTGCCAGCCTCTGAGTGGCCGGGACATCAGGCGGAGGCAAAGGCATGGTAGGCAACAGACACACACACACACACTCAGACAAACACTACTCCTTTCATAGATACAAAAACCTTTCTTCCTAAATCCAAACGTATATAATATAAACAAAACTTGGTTTCTTGTTTAACAGAACTTGGTTTCTGCACCTACACATAAAAGCTAAACTTCCATCCCAACACAAACACTCAAGCCTAGAAACAAAACTTCTCCAAAAACTTTAAAATAAAAATAAACTTCACCAAGACACCCCACTGAACACCGGCTTGTATGTCCTTGTCACACAGCTTCCTTGTAATGTATGCCACTGCATACACAGGTTGTCCGCATTAACGAAGAGATTAGTGATTAGTCCTTCTATAGCAGCTCTGCTCCGTGTGCATCCCTCTCATTAATAAACATCTCACTGACACAATGGACCCCACTATCCAGCCGGGACTGCTCGCTGGGCGAGAGAGGGAGAAAGAAAGAGTAGGGTGGAGAGAAGCAGGGCAAAAGGGGCACTGTGGGATAGCCATTCAGTGAGTGGGCTTGAGATTCAAGGAATGCAGCCATGGATGTCAGCTATGGATGCCAGCACGGGCAAAAGGTCTGCAGGGGATTTTTGGTGCAAGTTCACACACTTGGCTTCAGGACCAGATAGATCATCCAGCCGAGAAACAACAATGGGAAGCTTCTATAACAAAAACATTCCTTCTATCTGATAGCAGTGGTTCATCTATGGGCTCAAAATGTGGTCATAAATATTTTGTACTTGTAAATCAGGATTTGTATGTGTAAAAAGAATTTGTGTGTGTGTAAAAAAGATTTGTATGTGTAAAAAAGATTTGTGTGTGCGTAAAAAAAGATTTGTGTGTGCGTAAAAAAGATTTGTGTGTGCGTAAAAAAGATTTGTGTGTGGACTTAGCCAAAAACCCCCTGCAAGTTACACGTACGAATTTTGACCCTATTTTTCTTCCTTTCATCTGATTGGTCAATGTCATGTCAATCACAAATGTAACAATCCAATCAGAGAACAGATGGGTTTGGCTGTCGGAGGGACGCTTTTTTTGAACTGCAAGTCTTTGAAGGGAATAAATGCCCTTTTACATGCCAACCCAGCGTTTTCCTTCATCACCACGAAGGAAAACAGTCTGTGGTCGTCTGAGTTTGGTGATTTTTGTGTCACAGGTCTATGTGCTTAATACAGGGACTTCCACAGCCTTTTCAACAGCGCTGCGGACCGCGGGGGGCGGGCAGTGTTTTGGAAATGACAGTCTTCATTACAAAGCTTTCTTCCTTATGAATTAGCATAGATGTTTTTATTGAACATTTGAAGAACTAGCAAAAAAACAAAAAACAAACTCTTGTAGAGGACATAAAGTCAGAGATAGAAACGACAAGGAGCAGGTGCAGCTAGTACAGGTAGAGCTGCTGCAAAAACCCACAGAGCCCAGCAGCCAGCGCAACAAATTCTGGATCCTTTGCTTTTAGTTAGCAGTTAGCATTAGCAGCACATCCTGCGTCCGATGTGAAAGGACTTTTATGCTGCGCACTGTGACTCACAGCAATGGTCCCGGGTCAGCCCTGACTTTGTGTTAAACTAATCCTAAAGTAATGATGGTATTTCTAACCACTGACATACCACAACTGAAAATTGCTGAAAATTAGCGGACCTAGCTGCTATCGGATATTTATATAGAGATCCTCCAGCTTCAAACTGTATTACCCTTCAAGGACCTGCATTTCAAAAAAGTGCCCCTCCGACAGCCAAACCCATCTGTTCTCTGATTGGATTATTACATTTGTGATTGACATGACATTGACCAATCAGATGAAAGGAAGAAAAATAGGGTCAAAATTCGTACGTGTAACTTGCAGGGGGTTTTTGGCTAAGTCCACACACAAATCTTTTTTACGCACACACAAATCTTTTTTACACATACAAATCTTTTTTACGCACACACAAATCTTTTTTACACATACAAATCTTTTTTACACACACACAAATTCTTTTTACACATACAAATCCTGATTTACAAGTACAAAATATTTATGACCACATTTTGAGCCCATATTCATCGTGGAGTGTATGTTTATTGGTGTATGCATTTTGGGCTCCTTTTTTTGGTTCAACTTCATGTGGAGGACATGATTTATTACTCTAGGCAGTGATGGAGCAGGTGTAAAATAGCTTGCCGTTAACGCACCTGACATGCTGAATATCAGTCACAAGGAGGCGTTGCTTTTCCAGGATCCAAGACAAGGGCAGATGGGTGGTACTTAAGTCCTGAGCTGAATCTCCACCACTGCTTCGAAAATCAGGAAAGCCGCTGGATTGTCTTCGGCCTGCTGAAGTTGGAATGCCCAAATTAGCGGAAGCACTAATATTTACTGCTAACACCGAGTATATCCGAACCTATCATTTTCCCTCATCGTTTTCCTAGCCAGTGACAAGAATATGGTGAAATTATCCTCCAGCATCTGGACAGAAATGTGAAATCAAGAGTTACCGGTTAAATAATAACACGTTAGCATTCCCATTCAACAACCATTTTCTTCTACAGCACTCCAGTACATTTCCTTGATTTCTTTTAAGTTTAGACACGAACTTGTCGCTCCTAGGTGTAACAAGCCTAACTCCTACGATTCAAATGTAGGCATAACTGTATCCAGCTCCTAGCTAAGTATGCTAACGTTAACGTGGCTAACTACATCGTTAGCCCCCCGGAATTTATTAATGTCGGAAAACATATTTTGCTTACCATGAATTAAAAAACAATTAAATCCCAAAAGTATGGGGCATACGGACAGGTAACGGCGGACAACTTAACTAAAGTTTAGCTACGCTGGGACATCATTTACTTAGTTAAGCCAAACGGCTAGCAGAGCAGTTGCTCCTGGCTAGCCGTAAAGATGGTGACAACCCACCACTCGATTGAGCCTTTAGTCATGTTAGAACATGTACAATTCACACAGGACCTGCCCCTGCCTTTGCATCACTGGATAAATACTGAGAGGGAAAAACATAATATTTAAACAAAGCTCTATTGGGTAAGATTCTGAAAACATAATAAGAAATAATACAGATTTATTGGAGTACAGAAAAAAACATACAGTGCTAGGCGTAAAGTTACTTAATCTAATAACCTAATTTAATTTAGTCTAGTGAATGTTACTGATGTTGCAAAGCAGCTGGTAAGATTATAAAAGTCAAGAGGACACTGTTAGTCATTGTACATGACAAATATTGGCTTTTTGTCTCCAGAGAAGATGCCAATACAAATAATCTGAATACAAATTCAAATGCCATACAGTGTTTAAATCAACTCATCAAACGGTTTTCTATTCAGTGCTGGACTCCACTGGAGGATACACTACCTTTCTTATTTCTTATGCAATTTCTTATGCAATTGCCTTGTAAATTTCTGTCAATTTACCAACAGTGGGACTGATAAAGGCTCCCTAATCTTACCTTTTCCGTTTAGATATAGAAAAAATCTTTTAAAGAAATTAAATGTGGATGCTATGTGTTTGATGCATTTTCCAGCTGCGGATGGGGCATCCTGCTTTCCAATAGTCTTTCATTCTACCAGTTGGTGGAAGCACTGAGTCAAGATCAGTTTTTTTAGACATTTTAAAGCTTGTTATCGTCCATAATCACTCTTTCACTTTAAGTTTAACATTGCATGAAAAATATTAGGAAGTGAACATTTAACACGTTACTTTATCTGGCACCTTGTCAAAACTTGGTGCTGCCATTCACTCCTCGGGATCTTTTAGCCCTACTGTGCCATCAGTGTTTTCTGTGGTGTTAGTTTTGAATAACATTTAAATGAATTTAATTACATTTAATTATTCAAATGCTCTGCAAGATATGGCCATAGTGCAGGTTGTGAGTCCAAACCGTTTGATTAGGTGCTTGTACAGCTTTTGAAGCAATAGCCTTGAGGTCTGAGCATGGAAGCATGTAAACAGCATGTGAAATCGATGCAAATACTGGTGGCTTACCTGAAGCAGTGTGTGTGCTGAGGTCCTATGCTGCCTGCTGATGACAACTATTTTCACCTTATAGGTGAAACATTCAGGTACTTGTAATAAGGAACTGGGTTCGCTATGCCATATGAGCCCTCAATCTTTGGGGGTGGGGAGATCCATTGAGAAAAGTGGCCGCCTTCTCAAAGTATTGCTCGACATCTGTTTGTTTTCAAGCTGCTGTTTGTGAGTGGGCAGTAGGTATACTTATCCTGACGCCAAAACAAAATGGGTTCATGAAGTTGCCGTTTCAGTAAGCACTTGTAACTGATAGTAATTAGTGTATTTTAGACGCAAGAGTAGAGCAACATAGTTAACACACTAGTCTAATGCAGCCAGGCCTACTGGGTGAAGGATAGGTCTCAGCCTATCTTTTTAGACATGCTGAGAAATAAAATTCCTAATAAAATACTAAAACATTTGAACTTTTCACCGCCATAGAGAGAATTCAAGGACTTGAGTTAAGGGCTTGGTATGATGATGCCTCAGTCTCTGGATATCAGGCTTCTTAGTTGGAGACAAACAGTATTCTGAGAAGCAGGCTACGTTCTCAACAGATTTCTGTGGTTGATGAAAATAGTAAAATGTCAGTGAAATGCTACTTTAGAGTACTCTCTGTAATGCTTTGACCCCTGCTGACCTGTACACTTCCTTACGTTAAAGAGGTTTGTACAACTGCCAGAACTTCACACACGTGTCAGAGCTACACTTCAACGGACAGAAATAGCTCAGTGTACAACATATGCGCGATCCTTGGCACACAGTCAGGCTGTTAGGTCTGTTCTGTTGCTGGTTTAGCTTTAGTTATCTCATTAGTGTGTAGCCAGAAATGTTAGTCGTAATGCTAATTATATTCTGAGGTTTTGCCCGTAGTGGACTAACTCCTTGTTAGGTGTAAACAAGTTTACAGTTCAATTCAATCAGAGTCACAAAAGAAAACCACAGACTGAACAGGTAAAGTAGATTAACAATCACAGACATTTGTTTATACAGAATACCAAAAGCTGGTGATCTGCACTCATCTTCACTTTACTCCTTCCCCCTTGTTGTTTGTTGTGCCATTTGAGGAGCAAACATACTTAAAGGTGCCTTATTTCAAGTGTCAGAGAGCTTTGTTGATGAGGAAGCAGTTAAAGCAGTACTAATTGCCTTAGACCTGGCAGCTATTTTTAGTTGTACCGTAATCAGCAAGAAAGGTCTGAGCCACAGCGTCACAGTGGGACAGATGGGGACTCATTACATCAGTCTTAGGGGTTTTGCATGTTGCCTGGAAACAATTAGCAAAGCAAGTCTGAAAAACTTTAACCAGCTTACAACAATAATGACCATAAGCCAGCTGGAGACATCAGCCCAGTAAGGGATTCAATCATCGCAGATCTCGTGCTTTTCTTTGCTTCTTTAATCTGTTACACAGTCAGTATTACCCTGTACAGTTTGTGTGGATGTTACCATGAAACCTGTTAAAAGCAATAAATACATATAGTGTCAACTGGCATATGTGACAAAATATATTGCATAAAATACAGAGTTATATATCAAATAAAGAAACTGCCTGTTTTGCAAATATCTGTACAACTCTGCATTATTGTACCAACATTATAATCAATCCGGTCCTTTTGGCCACTTAATTTACTGATAGAACTATTATGTTGTATATGTTGCAGTTTCTTCTGCCCTCTTGGGCATCTCTCTCTTAAAAAACACACATTTAATGTCTTTTTAGCTAGGTAAATGAAGGATATTTACAACTGACTTTGCCAAAAACTGTTTGCAGCTTCTAATTTGCGATTGGGATGTTCTTTCTGACTCAAAATGTCTCGATATTATTCATGAGAGATATATTTGACACATGTTTGACAACTTATAAGCTAACAAGTATTTACAACAGTTTAAATACAGGCAATTCTTCACAAATACCGGAAATTAGCTTATGACAGTTGATCACTTTTTGGCACAATGCTGACCCTGCTGAAGCTGTCTTTCTATTAAAAGGGAGTTTTTCCTTCCCTCTGTTGCCAAATGCTTTTTCGTAGGTGGTTGTGTAATTGTTTCTTTTTTCTTTCTAATATTATAGGTTTTACAATATAAAGCACCTTGAGGCAACTGTTGCTGTGAATTGGTGCTATATAAATAAAACTGAATTGAATTGTGCAAAAACAAGTCTTTCCATTGTGTAACAATAACAAACCTCATATATGATAATACATAAGAAATCCAACCAAGAAATCCAAGCAAAATATTATGTTGGTATTGCTCTTGGAACAATGTGTTCGTCCATCAGAATATAATTTAACAATTTACTTCATAAGAAAGAAAAACAACAGAAGATTTGCTGACTGAAGTCTTACCAGATGGAGTGTTTGTAAGAAATATTGTATTTATATAGAAGCATTGTCAGTAATTCAGGGTTAGAAGACAAACGATAACTGGAGAGCTCTCTATTTCCAACACTGAGCTTCAGCATTAAATGTGGAAATGACTCCTTTATTCATCTTCACACAGACACACACATAGCAAGCAGAGTTTGTGTTATCATGGGAAACAGTATTTGATGATTTTGTATTAAAAGCTACAACTTGTTCTGTTCAAATGGGTAATTTTGGTAATTCATAAGATATTAACATGAAATTTGTATGTTTGTGTTTTGTTATGAAAATCTGGACCTTACAAATGAAATGTTAAAAACAAAGAAGAGCCTTGAAATTTGTATTTAGACAGATGTGCAGTGACTTTGTACACCTACTCAGAAACACTTGGATTAAAATGTTTAGCAAAGGCAGCTTCATTGCCTTTTGTTTGCTGAAGCACCTTGGGCTCCTGCTGCCAGGTGGGAGATGATTCAGTTTCCTTGCTCTCACATTCAACCTGGCTTTGCCTTTTAGGCATTGTTTTTGCCTGTGCACTGTATGAAAGGAATTTGTCACCCCTGTGTCTGTAATTTCACAGACAGGTAGTTTAGTAACCAGAAGCCCAAAGGCATGAGGCAGCACTGCTGTTTTATTATTATTTTTTGCACATTACCAAAAGTAAAACAAAGAGTGTATTAAAGTGATGTGTATCAATGCATTAATGTTTCCCCTGCTTCAATAAGATTTGTTGACTTGACCAAATGAGAGAGCACTGCCTTTACCTTGGCGTTGTCCTGGTGCCAGTGACCTCGGTTTTACAGGCCAGTAAGAGTGGCCGCTGACTAATTAATCCTCTTTGCACTCTTCACTCCTGCAGCTCTGCTTTGTGGCAGTTCTTGACATCATTTCAAAATAGTCCAGATGGTGACCTGCAGTCCTGAAAGAACGACTCCACGAGTCTCGCCAGGCCTGTATGTCGCTGTCCGCATCAGTGTTGGATACAGCATCACAGCGAGGGCTGCTTCAAGTTTCATTTTTCCCTTTATAGCGTGTCTTAAATATCAAAGCCGATGAAATCAACAAAAATGGATTATGATGAGCTGGATGCACGTATACAATGGCAGAAACTAGGTATTGTCAGTGGATGCACTTTACGGGAAATGTTACAGGTCAGTTGTGTGGTTTACAATCCTTTTTGCTTTTTTTTGGGGGGGGGGGGGTTGTTTTTTTTGACAGATTGTAGCTTACGGGGAGCTTATTGTCCGCTTTGACAGCTGAAACTGCTGAAAGAGGAATGACAAAGGGATTCTTCTACATCAGAGAAACTGTAATATTTGCTGTATGATCAAAAACAAATAAAGATGCACACTTAATACTGTACCTAATTTTTTTTTTTTTTTTTTTTTTTTTTTTTTTTTAACCTGTCCCGTTTGGTTCTTTTGCCATCAGAATTATTGTCTAAAGGCGAAGAAAGATGCCCAACGGATTTACTTTACCAAATGGACCATCCCAGCCTTGCCGTAATGGTCCATTTGATTCAACTTTTTATTGTTTATTTTATTTTCACTTGCTGAATACGGGACAGACTTGACTGGAGGAGAGAATGTGGAGAAAGAAAGAGGGAAAGAAAAAAACCTGAGAAGAGGGACGGGGAAAAAGGGCAAAAAACAAAAACCAACAGAATAAGCAGACAAAAAATACATATAGATAAAAAAAATAGATATATACACATAAAAAAAAAAATAAAATAAAATAAAAAAAAATACTGTACCTAATTACTCATCTAATATGATGTGTTTTAGCATATCCAGTCTGTTCTGTGCAGATACATGATCTTGGTGCGAATCAGCCCGGTGGCAGTAGACTGTGAGTGGGTGGGACAACAGCATCCAGAGCCAGAAGGACCTGGAGGAGTTTAACTCTGAGCATTAACCAGCTCAGGTCTAAATCTGGCCAGATAATTCGTTGGAAAGCTGCCTTTCTTCTGGCACACACTGCGTAAACACGTGGAGCCGACCAGGTGGCCCTTTCTGGCATGGTTGAATGTGTGCAGCATAACAAATTTTATCTAAAAGAATTAGGAACTCAGAGGGATTTTTTACTCAATTTATATAGTACATAAAGACCTTTGATTATTAAATCCTTCACGCGGGGTATTAAGATGCATCAAACTGCAAAAATCCTTTATATTTAGCATTTTATGATAGTAGTTGCACCAGTGGCTTTGGTACAGAAAGCCACCCAAAGTTCCTCTGTATAAAAGTCTATCAATCAAATTCCCTTTTCCTCATTTATTCAAACAAATACTCACACTGCAGGTCATTCATAGTGAAATGTTTCTGTAAGACAAATTCATATTAGGCAAAATTAGGTAGATGAAAGATGAAAGTTGAAATGAATTAAAGTGGGCTTACTTTACATGTTAATTACTGGCCATAATGTCCAGTTATCTGTTTGAATTTAGTATTCTACTTTGACTTGTCTGTCAAAACAGCTTCCAAATCTGCTATATAAATAAAGTTGTAATTATTATTATTATAAAACTTACTGATGAACTATAATGTTTTTTAAGCAATAACACCAAATCTGGTCCTTACTGACTCCACCTTTCCCTTCATGTTCCAGGCTCCTACCTGCTCCTGATCCGATACCAACAGCTGAGGTCAGCTGAGGTCGCCACCATGGTGACCTTCGCTAACACAACGCAGGTCTCCCCCATGGGGCTGCGTGAGCTGCCCTGTGTAACCCCCACCATGTCCCCTGGCCTGCGGCGGAAAAAGATGCTGTGGCAGAATGCAGTAAAACACATCATTATCCAGCAGGAGCTCAGTGCCCAGGTGATTGAGTTTTAGATTGTTGTAAATGTGTTCAGATTTTTTTTTTTTTTTTTTGCACACTAGTATTGTGTACTGGAAGAGGCTGTGTCTGTCTGTGTGGAGCTCTGGCCTTATGACGCACTTTTTATACTGCATTCAAAAGCGTACCTCACTAATGGCTATCAAGCACATGTGAAATTTATGTTTCTTTTCAAAATAAAGCTATTACTCTTACCATTACAATCTAATGCGCTCTTACCATTATGCATATCTAATGTGTGTTGAAATGGTTTTGGCATTTATATTTCAAAAATGATTCACATTTACAATAGACATGTGATAATAAAGCAAGCCTCACAAGATCCTTCTAGAAGCAAGTCTCAAAATTCAGCATCCATAATGGTAACACTTCTTCATTTTGGCTTGCTTGCTGTTATGCTTTTGCGCACAGACTCATTCTATCCCCATGTGGCAAATAAGAGACGAAAGCAAAATAAAGAAAGTTACAAGTGAAAAGAGACAGGTGTGTAGCAGCTTTGTACACCTACTCAGAAACAACTGGATTTAGGTTTTTAGCATTTTTTGCCTTTTTTGTTTGCTGAAGCACCTCGGGGTCCTGCTGCCAGGTGGGGGATGATTCAGCTTCCTTGCTTTCAGACTCAACCTTGCTTTGCCTTTTAGGCCTTGTTTTTTTTTTTTAACCTGTACATGGTTTGAAAGGAGTGTCTCAACCCTGTGCCTCTTAATTTCACAGACAGATACTTTAGTAACCAGCAGCCTAAAGGCATGAAGCAGCACTGCTGTTTTATTATTATTTCTACATCATAATAGGGGTAAAAGTAAAAGAGTATTAGAAAGATATGCAACAATGAATTAATGTTTCCCCTGCTTCAAAAGGATTTGTTGACTTGGCTAAATAAGTGAGCGCTGCCCTTACCTTGGCATTGGCCTGATGCCAGTGACCTCGGTTTTAAAGGCCAGTAAGAGTGGCTGCTGACTATTAATCCTCTTTGTGTGTGAATGTGGCTGTTTTTAGACTATCCATGTAAGTGTAATTGCTATTTTTGCATGCTGAATCTTGTCTACCCTGATTTGCCAAATAAGATATAATAGCCTTGTAACTTTTTTGAATGAAGGATCCTGTTTTTATCCTTTGACAGTTGGGTGTTGAACCAGCACGCAAAATCTTTGTGACAGATACCTACATAGAGGAGATCAACAGGCAAATCCGCAGCAAAGCCTCACGTGGGGTAACAAAACGCCGTTCTTCCACGTTCAGAGTCCAGCCCTTGGTTCGCGATTCCACCAGCACACACAGCAGCACCGGGGGTGCTTTTAACGACTACTCCAGCGACGCCGACTTCTTCGTCCACTGGGGTCGAACTGTCTGTGGTGTCTACATACCCACGCTGTTGCACACCTTCAAGTCCCACGACCTGGAGAAACTCTACCAGCAGCACTCTTCCACCCAAAGACGTAATTCTCTGGCCATCACCAATGTGATAGACGTGGTGGCCAAGCTGCACATGTTGGTTCTGTACCTGGCATTGGCGCCGGAAGCTTCCACAGACACTTTGCGTGGCTGCCTGACGGGCATGTTCATGGCGTTAGCAACAGTTCTGTGCGTCATAGTGTTAACCCACAAAGACTCCGTGTCCCCACAGTGGCTTCACTACGCCGGCCTCGCCAGCTGGTTGTCACAGACCACACAGGTGCTGGGGGGTCTGGTGTACGGACTAGAAAAAGACCCATCGTGGTACCTTTTGTTCACTTTGTTCGCAACATACACACTGCTGCCATTACCTCTGCTGTGGGCCATATGTGCGGGCACCCTCTCCTCAATGCTGCACATTCTGGTGGAGATAGTATGCTGCTACAGTGATGCTTTGCTTCTGAGAAAGGTGAAAAAAAAGTCCCCTTTGAATTTCCTTTCCTACTGTTACATTTTTAAAATGTGTATCATGCCGATAAATCAGTGATACACTGTTAAGGCTTATGGAAAGTTTGATTTCTTAGACTTTACAGCAGCGTTAGGCACAAATCTACAAAAGAAATGTTGGAATTTGAAAGCAAACACTGTCCTAAGTTTTTCAGTAGGATCCAGCCTTTGCTTGTTATGTGTGGTTTCAAAAAACTAAGCCGATGACCGCTTATGTAAGTCACTCAGTTCACTTGAATTTCATTTACACATTACTTACCCTGGCTTTAAAGCACACTGGTATGATCTCGTTATTATTATTTTTTAATCTTGTCACCTACGGCATGAATCTTATTTTTTTTGGAGAAAAAAAAATATTTCATTGTACTTCTTGAAAGCTCATGGGTCTCTATTGACATATTAATCAACAAACAATTCTTAAAGGAATTAGAAACCCTCCCCCCAAGCTTCAGTCCAGTACTGGTTCCCCAATTTCCCCTTCAAACTTTTTTTAAAGCTTTTTTTCTATGAATTAATGTAGTATTCACACTCTTTCGATGCAGGTGTTTGCCAAAGGCCTGCTGTACCTGGGGATGAACACAGCTGGCTTGTTCATCCACTACCTGACAGACCACGCCCAGCGCCAGGTTTTTCTGGAGACCCGACGTTGCATTGAAGGACGCCTCAAATTAGAGCAAGAGAATCAAAGACAGGTACAATGAAGATGGGAGCTGTCCTGAAATTTAAAGCCAGAGAATTATCTGTGTTATGATGAAAGCTTTGGTTGTATTAACTCACTTCCTTGACTCTCACATTGTTACACTTCTTCACAGGACCGCCTAGTTTTGTCGATCCTGCCTCGCTTTGTTGCCTTGGAGATGATTGCTGACATGAGTGCTATGGAAGATGATCTAAACCCTCAAGAGTTTCACAAGATCTATATCCACCAGTACAAAGATGTCAGGTATACATGCACGAGTTAGTATGTTAGTAGTTAAATTTGTAACCTTGTAACCTTGACTTGTAAGATTTATAAGCCAAGTGGGTTTTCACTCTGATTATCAAGTTGCAGGCAAACCTAATGCCAATAGTAAGTGTTTGCTATGTCATTTCAGACTTTTTAGTCCTTCTCTCCTTCTTGTAGCATCCTTTTTGCAGACATTAAGGGCTTCACTTTGTTGTCTATGAACCTGTCGGCCCAGGATCTGGTTCGAACCCTCAATGAGCTCTTTGGACGTTTTGACCGACTGGCAGAGGTGAGGGCCTGAGCAAGCCCTTTTTGGTTGATGTAAAACATCTTCCAGCTTCTAATGTCCTTCTTCTTCTTCTTTTATCACAGGAACACCACTGCTTGCGGATAAAGATACTAGGAGACTGTTACTACTGTGTGTCAGGGGTTCCCAAGCCCCAGCGTGCCCATGCCCGTTATTGTGTTGAGATGGGTCTGGCTATGATCAATACTATACGGTCAGTCATCATATTTAAAGACACAAACACAAGTTAATTTAAAAAACAAAATTACGTGGTTTTAAAATTATGTAAATATAACCTCTGCTAAATAACAAAAGATTAACAAAAAACAAAGCTGAAATGCAGAAGCACTGTGTGAAAATTTTAAGTACTCCTTTACTGCTTCCACATGAATTAAGCAGGTAAGTAGCATCCAGATCCTGCTAATTAAGTGCACTTGATTAATTGATGATCAACAAGTGTGAGCACCTCCGTAAAAGCAGAGGTCTGGGCAGTTTGCTGGTGTGCAGCATTCAGGTGTGTATCAATACATTGTGTAACACAATGCTTCTGCTTCAACCTTGAAAAAGGGTCCACCTTCTTTTTCATATGGGTCTATAGGTATCCATATGAGAGTATAAGATCCTATTTTTGTTTGTAAGACACGATCACTTTACCCTCACCAGGTATGTACGGAAGCAGCTGAACTTCGACATGGACATGAGGATCGGCATCCACTCGGGCTCTGTCCTCTGTGGGGTATTGGGTCTGCAGAAATGGCAGTTTGATGTCTGGTCCTGGGACGTGGGCATCGCCAACATGCTGGAAGCGGGGGGCATACCTGGGTGAGCACCAGCAACCATTAGAGAAACTCCTGTCAAGTATGTTACCTGACAAAGATGTGCCTGACAGGTTTCCAGGCTTTCTGTAAGAAAATGTTTAAGAAAAGAATAAAAAACATGCTATTTAATTTCTTAATAGGTACATTTGGAGGGGGTATATATTTTCATCTGGTGATGCATTAATGATGATCTCTTGTCTTACATCATCCACAATATTTTTTAATTTCTTTCTGCATCAATTTTGCTTTCTCCCTGAAACAGACGCATCCACATCTCAAGGGCAACTCTCGATTGTCTAGAAGGCACCTACAAGACAGAAGAGGGCCATGGTCGTGATAGGAACGCTTTCCTACGAAAATATAATATTGACACCTTCCTCATCTGCCCTCAGCAGGACAGAGACAAAGTTAACCACATCAAGCCCCCCAAAGTTCAAAAACCAATTCAAACCTGGAGTCCGGACATACCTTTTAGGACTGTCATTGACATGAACAGCGTAAGTGCGCAAATACCAAACAGAAATGAAGGTGCTGAATTTGGTGCCTTTGGTCAGGTGGTGAAGAATTTGAATCGTATTATCTGAAGAGCTCGGCACATCTGAGACTCACCTGTACTCACCTAATCAGTCATTTCTATTCTTTTCTTTTAGATTCTAGCTGCTTTTACAAATGGCTCAATGCCCACCCTTTGGCAGTCCAACTCGAGAGAGATTAACAAACGCATCAAGCATGCCATTGAGCTTCGAAGTAGTGAGCGTATGCACAGAGAGCACATCACACCACTGACCCTTGTCTTCAAGGACACAAACATCGAGGACAAGGTAGACTGTAAAGAAAAGGTAGAGATCCAAGCTGATTTTTAAAGACGTAGCTAAAAGTGACATTTATTTTTCTCGCTTTTGGCCCATCCAGTTCTCCCAGATGAGAGATGAAATGTTCAACTCCAATCTGGTCTGCTCCTTCATCCTGCTTCTGTTTCTCATGGCTGCCCAGGCCCTCATCCCCACCCCCAGGTAGTAAACTCCAATATGTTACAATCAGTCCTCACTGTTAATTCCACTTATTATGATTCCATTAAGTAATTTTGTACTTCAATTCAGCTTATAGCATTTTAAATAAATATCAATTTTCACATCAGTATAACCAGTATTATAAAAAGAGCTCCCTGTAGTGTTTTTGCCAGACTTTACTGCTACTGTGCTTAAGTTTTTGTTTTTCTTTACTTTGGTGCCACCTGCTGGTATTTAAAAGAATTCACTGAACCATGCAGTCACACTGGATACCTGCACTTCTTTTTTTCTGTTCTACACTGTATTAATGTGTTAATATTCATGACTTCACTCACTTTCTTCTTTTTCTTAACCCCCTCTTCCCTCCCCAATCGTAGACTGTTCCCTGCTGTCCTCCAGTTTTCAGTCTTTCTGCTTGCCCACATGCTGCTGCTACTGGTTGCCCTTGCCGAAGAGTTCAAGTGGACTCCTTCATCACTGCAGCACTTCTGTTGCTGGATTCATGAAAACAACAGTGCCCGTAACCTGTTTACCCTCATAGCGATCTTCATCAACTTTGGGTTGGCCTCTACTGACATGGTAAGAGTCTGAATAACACAAGAGAAGAATAATTTACATAAACTGCCATGTTCATCAACACGACTTTTTCCTTTGTATGTCTGCAGTATTGCACCTGGTAACTGACCCTTGTAAACCAAATGCACATTAATTTGCATAATCTTCTCTGAAATGCATATGCAAAAAGAAGAAAGTTGCACTTCCCTGCTGATATTTATAGCACACTTGGCATGCAAACAGGACAGAGGAGTGCAACAAGTTAAAAAATGTAGTAAGCACAGGGGTCTTTTGTGTGATGTAAAAAGCCCATTTAAATATAAGAAGGTAAAAGGGGTCTTTTGCAGTGATAAAATTATTTAGTAAACCTTCTTTTTATTAGAAAAGAGTGCAAAATTAAGCAAAACCTCCGGTTTATATTTGTTATACTCTATGATGCAGAACCAGGTTGGAACATTTTGTGCTGCTTGCAGGTGTGGTGCATCCTCATGAACACAGGAGAGGCTGACATAACTGAGAAGACTGGCACAGTCTCACGTCCACTCACTGTCTGCACTTACCCTGAGGCAAGCAAACAGTAGTTTAAATTTGGGACAATTATTATATAGATTTTATGTGATTTCCTGTTGATTTATCCAAATGTCTGTCTTGTATTAAAAATAATAACAATAAATCACATTGGGTTTCAATAAAATGAGGTCATTACGGCTTGTTTCATCTTTCCCAATTTGTTCCCTTTAGATTTTCGTGTTGAGCGGGGTGATTGCCATGGTGACGTGTGCGGTGTTTTTGCGTCTGAACTCTCTGCTGAAGCTGGCAACGCTGCTGCTAGCAGTGGCTGTCTACTCCTACCTCAGCCACCTTGCCTTTGTCTCACTCACGCGCCATGATATGCTGCACAGGTCAGTGTATGAGCAGCGAGCAGCATACAAACTGCACAGCTGCTGTAGTTTTACTACACAGTGCTATATTTAAATATTCGCCTCTATACACAATTTATGATCAAAAGTTTTGGGCCACACCAGTTAGTTGAGCCAACCTCATCTGACATTAACATCAGCACAAAAACTGTGCACTGGGAGCTTCATGCCATGCGTTCCAAAGCTGAGCATCTCCTTTAAGTGTAATGTGTAGGTATATTTTTGCCCACAGAGTGTATCGATTTTCCTAATATACTTTGTTACAGGTCTCACTATGTCAGAAGAAATGGAATTTCCTTCCTTCTCATGGCCATGTTTATTGTTGCCGTCTTCTATAATGGACGTCAGGTGCTCATACACTTCATTTTCCCAGATTGAAGTTATAGATGATCCTGTCACTATAGCAACACTTTCTGGTCTGTGTTATTGAAACTAAAACTGTTTTCTGTCACACAGGACTGTGTTGCAGGTAGATGATGTTCTATCTCGCTGTATCTTTTCTATCCAGTGGGAGGCTACTGCCAGACTGGACTTCCTGTGGCGTCTGCAGGCCCAGCAGGAGGTGGCAGACATGAGGGAGTTGCGGGAACACAATGAGTGTCTGCTATACAACATCCTACCAGTTCATGTAGCTCAACATTTCTTGGACCGGAGCAAGCATGATGAGGTAGCTGAAACACCCCAAAACCTTTAGCCTCACTTCTTTTGACTGATAGTCTGGTCCACAGCAGAATCAGTCTGAGTGACCATCAGTGCTTCGAAAATACTGATTGGACCAATGAATAGCAACCTCTGTCTACGGGTTTCCTTATATTGAAATTGTACAATTAAAATTAACGTTATGTAGTACTTTTTAAAATCTGGCACTTTCCTTTATTTATAATCCGATCATTTTTTAAAAGATCTCCAACCCCACTGGGTGATATGCAGCCCCAAACCATGACAAAACCTCCACTGTGTTTTACACATGGCTGTAGACACTCAATGTTATACCTCTTTACCTCCTCAGTACATAGCGACGGCGATTTTAACATAATTTCCCATTTGGATTCACCACTTTATAAGACTTGTTGCCATGTATATTCAGTTACTTTCCTCCCTGTTTCCCTTACTTATTAATGGCTTCTTGACAGCCACCCTTCCACTGACACCATTTTTGATCAGGCTTCAGTGAACAGTAGCTGGATCAACTGAGGGCCAGGTGCATCTCTCAGGTCCTGTTTCTTCTTTTGTCGTCCACTTGTCCAGTTTTAAGACACACCATGCACATGCATGCGTTCTTGGTGCAAAAATACTATTTTATGACTGTCAAACTGTGTTATACTTCGCATTTTTCATCGATTCAACTAAACAAATTGGAACAAATGATGTGGTTTTATAGCGTTGGGTGGCTCAAGACTTTTGCACAGTACCTTACCTGACTCAAACAAAGAGGATTTTAAGAAATCACCCATCATGACTCTTCTTTTAGGATCTTTACTCCCAGTCCTATGATGAAGTGGGCGTCATGTTTGCCTCCATCGCTGGGTTCGATGAGTACTTCGAGGAGAAAGAGATCAAGCATGAAGGAGTGGAATGCCTCCGCCTACTCAATGAGATAATTGCCGGCTTTGATGAGGTGAGTGTTGGACTAAAAATGATCACATGACAGTGGTTTATTTATGGATTATCCTTTTTGGACCAATTATTTATCGGTTAAAAATAAAACAGAGACAGTGTAGTTCAATCCAGGCTTTGAGTTGACACAAGTCCCGGTTTGATAAATAGGATAGCATCTAATTGCATAAGTCAGCTGCTAAACTTGATGTGTAATTTAATCTTATCTTCTAACAAGCTGTTTGAGGAGCCGTATTTTCACCATGTGGAGAAGATTAAGACAATTGGGAGCTGCTACATGGCGGCATCGGGTTTAGCTCCAGATAAACAGGTGGGGGATTTTTCTGGATGTGGTCTTATTTCCTTTTGTCTTATTAGCTTTGCTTTGATTTGTGGTACTTATTATGATATTATCTCCTTGCATGAAACTGTATATTTATCTTTGTCTCCTCCAGAAATCAATGGATGAATGGAACCACCTGAGCGAGCTGGTTTTGTTTGCGTTGGCGATGCAGGAGACCTTGAAAGAGATTATTAGGAACTCTACTCAACGCTTTCAGCTGCGTGTGGGTAAGAAGCTGCCCTGCCACAGCCCCACAAAAGCACACACGCACAATTTCTAGTGTTGTAGCAAATATCTGAGATTATTGTCTGGGTTTGGACTCATACAGGTATTGCTCACGGGCCTGTGGTCGCTGGGGTGATCGGTGCCACCAAACCGCAGTACGATATCTGGGGCTCCACAGTGAACTTAGCCAGCCGCATGGACAGCACAGGTGTGAGCGGACGCATCCAAGTACCCGAAGCCACCCGAAGGATCCTGACAGATTGGGGCTTCATCCTGGAGCTGCGTGGAGAAATATTTGTCAAAGGGGTGAGTGGAGACTGTCTATGAAGAGTAGTTGAGCTTAAACAAATGTTGTTTATTTTTAAAACGCCACAGCATTGTGGACTATAAGGTATGGTTCTTAAATCAATGAATGACATCTTCGGAGTTAGGAACTTTATTCTGACTTCCAGTAGGGGGGGGATTATTTGATCTCCTTTGATTTTATTATGTTGCATTTTTTTAAGGGTGGGAGAAGCATTTTATCCAAAAACCTCACAGTTTAAGGTGATCCATAATGTGTTGCTATCGAGTGATGGTGATGGCTGGATCCTACTAGCTGCTCTAGATGGTTCGGTTCAGTAAACCATCTCAGTTATCCAGCAAGCATAAAAACATGTTGCCAGCAGCGAATTTATGTTCAGAAAGTCTTCATTATCATACAAATTTTGTAGAATAACCTCTGTGTTTAGCATAACTGTGACAATACACACATCTTCACTTTTTGATCTATGTTTTTCATTGTAGGTAAGTGAGCACCAGGGGAAAGTGCGCACCTATTTCATCAGGACCGTGCGCAGTAAGATGGCCAACGATGGGACAGATGGCAGCCTGGCAGGGCAGACAGGAGGACGCATGACGCTGGCAGAGGTGGTGTTCAGTCTCGTCCAGGCCAGACACAAGGAGAAGATGAGAGAAGGCAACAGGAGGTTCAATCGGACTCCCTCCAGACTGCAGCGCTGAGGAGACTGTCAGGGTCAAATGGCTGCACGTAGGCCAGGACACACTGCAGCCATATTCCTTTAATGCTTTGCCATAACTGAATTAGCTTCACAGACAAAATACTGAGCTACCTGTGGCAGGAGCCCAATCCTGTTTAAGCCTTTATTCTAGTTTCTTCCAAGACTGCATCATACCCATCTTTTTTGGCATCTCAAGCAAATTTTGGACAAGTTAATAGGAATTTATAGGAAATCATCCATGCTCATATTTCTTGACTTCTGGACCAAAACATTCATCTTGCATGACACACCGAGTGGTATGTGATCTGAACTTTAGTTGGTTAGGAGTTAACTGTGCTATTTAATCAAAGTTCTGGCCTCTTACGTTTCATAAGTATGTTGTAAGCAGTGCAAAGTGCTTTTTCATCACTATTATTGCCATATCTATACACTATAAGCACTGATTTTAAGGTTGTTTTGTAAAAAAAAAAAAAAAAAAAAAAAAAAAAAAAGAAAGAAAGAAAAATGAAAAAGAAAGAAAGAAAAAGCCAACATGTCTTTATGTTTGCTGGGATAACACATCAGCAAGACTCCAGACCTCCAAGCAAAACGATACCTCTTAGTACAAATTCTCCTAGACTACAAATGGCCAATATAGAATGTTGTTTGTTTGTTTGTTTGTTTTTGTTTGTTTTTTGTTTGTTTGTATTATCTTAATTAGTACATTTATGTTGTGAAGTCAAGCATTATTTCTACTTTATATCCAATAATTTCATATGTGTTAAAGACATTTTGGTCACTATAATTCACTCATGCAACATAATCCAAAAAGAAAAAAATCCCTTTATTTATAAAGTGATTGCTGCTTGGTTTACTTTTGTAAATACTGTATTTGCATAGTTTCCACTGAGCCACTATTTCTTGTTTTCTAACTTGTCAGAGTCAGTGTTGTTCTGGATTTATGAGATTCAGAAGATGAACACTGAAACTATTTTAATGCCAAAAAACCACACATATCACTGTATTCCTCTTACTGTCATGGTAAAAAAGAAAGCACAACCTCTGTCAGTACTAAGATTCTTTGTGTTAGGACCTAAAAAAAATTCATCCTTACAAGATCTTAAGGATTTAAAAGCATTTAAAAGCATTGAAATACAACCTCAGATGAATAACACCACATGTAGAAGCAGTGTGTGAAAGACTAGGTACACTAAGTCCACCTTTTGATTTTTGATTTTATTGATTAGCATTCAAATATCTCAGTGAATACAGAATACAAAATAAAGATTACCACAAAGCAAAAAATCATGAGACAAGGCTAATCAAAAGGTATTGGCTGAAGCATTTGCTTATTACGCCAACCCTTTTAACAAAGAATCTTTTGCATGCAGCTCCTGTACACAGGGCTCGAAGCAAAGAATAAAACAAAGCAAAGCAAAAACAAACAAACAAACAAACAAACAAAAAAACTTTCCACCTTAGATAACTACATCAAAGCAAAACAATCAAGAGTTTCAGAATTATTATTTTTGCTCTTTTCATTCTTGATTAATATATTTTTCTAATACTCTATTTTTAAATATGTTTTTAAACAAGGAAAATGAACTACACCTTTTTAAATCACTGTCATAACTATTCCACAGGTTAACTCCTCTAACAGAAACACATCTCTGCTTTATGTTTGTCCTTATCTTGTTTTTTTTAAAGACATCTGTTCCCCTTAAGTCATATTGACTCTCTCTGACTTTAAACAGCTTCTGAATACTGCGGCAAAGCAAGTTATTTTGTGCTTTATACATTATCTGTGCCATTTTATATTCGACTAAATCATAAAATTTTAGGGTATTCAGATTAATAAACAAAATGTTAGTTGGTTCTATATAGTTTGATTGATTTATAATTCTTATAGCTCTTTTTTGTAACTTGAAAATAGGAAGTGTATTTGTTTCATATGCATTACCCCATATCTCCAGACAATAAGTCATATATGGAAGCAACAGAGAACAATAAAGTGTGTATAATGATTTTTTGTTCAGGACATGCTTTGTTTTGTAGAGAATAGCAATGGTTTTTGACATTTCTGTTGTCACATGATTTATATGAGACTTCCAGCTCAGCTTATCATCAATTATCACTCCAAGAAATTTATTTTCATACACTCTTTCAATTTCAATTCCATTAACCCTGATTTTAGATACATTTTTCATTTGTCTAGTGCCAAAAATAATCAATTTTGTTTTCTTTATATTTAATGATAACTTATTTACATCAAACCAGTTTTTTAATATATTTAACTCCTTTTCCACTGTAGTCAGAAGCTGTTCTAGGTCTTTACCTGAGCAATACAGAGTGGTATCATCAGCAAACAATACACATTTTAACATTTTGGAAACACTACATATGTCATTTATATATGATATGAATAATTTAGGGCCCAGCACAGAGCCCTGAGGAACACCACAAGTTACCTTCAACTGATTAGATTTTACATTATTGATTTCAACATATTGATATCTGTCATCCAGGTAACTTTTCATCCACTTATATGCTATCCCTCTTATGCCATATCTCTCTAGTTTATTCATTAATATAGAATGATCAATTGTATCAAATGCCTTTTGTAAGTCTATAAAAACACCAACAGTATATTCCTTATTATCTATTGCATTAGATATCCCTTCTACAAGTTCCATCACTGCCATCAAAGTGGACTTTTTCGCTCTAAAGCCATATTGGTTATCACTTAGGAGATTATGCTTCTCTATATATTTATCAAGTCTATTAACAAATAACTTTTCTAAAATTTTTGAGAACTGTGGGAGTAGTGATATAGGTCTGTAATTGGTAAACTGACATCTCTCTCCGTTTTTATGGATTGGAATAACTTTTGCTATTTTCATTTGTGAGGGAAACACACCAGTTCGAAAGGACAGATTACAAATGTATGCGAAAGGTTGCACTATATATTCTATAATACTCTTAACTAATTTCATGTCAATACCAAAACAGTCGGTGGACTTTTTATTTTTAAATGTCTTCACAATGTTAATTATTTCTCTATGAGTTACAGCACCAATAAACATGGAGTAATATGTTTATTTAGGTCATTATTATTTCTTGACTCTGGAATTTCTTTTGCTAAATTAAAGCCAACATTTACAAAGAAATCATTAAATTCATTTACAATGTCTTTAGTTTTATCAAGCACAATATCTTTATCTTTTTTAAAATAGTCTGGATAATTCTTATTTTTTGAGCCCTTTTTGATTATACTATTTAATATCCTCCATGTTTCTTGTGTGTTACTTCTGCTTTGCTCCAATAATGTGTGGTAATATTCTTTCTTACTTGTTCTTATAATATTTACTAATCTATTTTTATATAACTTGTACTTTATTTCAGCATCTTTTGTCCTCAGTTTTATAAATCTCTTATATAGATTATTTTTCATTTTACATGCATCTTCTATCCCCTTTGTGATCCATGGCTTATTTGATCTGTGATGCTTTCTAGTGATTTTCATTAAAGGACAATGTTTTTCATATAGTAAAATTACAGTTGATAGGAATGCATCATATGCACTACTTGAATCTTCATTTGCAAAAACCTCATTCCAATTGTGTTCCTTTAAGTCCACCTGGAGGGCAGCAATGGCTCTTGTTGTTCTATGTCGTATCATATCAAATGTTTGATTCTTTTTTTTAGTTTTAATCCCAAAATAATTTTGAAAAATTGCAAAAACAGGAAGATGATCGCTTATATCCGTAGCTTGTGGAACCACATTTAGCAGCAATAGCTTGATGTAAATGTTTCCTGTAAAACTTTATCGATGTGAAGGTCCTCAGTCATCCAGGTCATGGTAATCCAAGGGCCTTGGAAAGAAAAGCGAGTGGACTCCTTTTTCACCTCTCATCCGTGAAGCTTCTTCATTTCTAAGATCAATTGGTGGAGAGTCCCATATTTAAGCCCTAATAAACTGGCCAGCCAGTCTTTGTAATATTGTTTGCAGGCAATCATTTATGCACAGCTCTCTTTCAGCATTTCAGTCAGTTAAGGTTTGGTCTTTGACCGAGCCATTGCAACACCTTGATTCTTTTCTTTTTCAACCATTCTGTTTGTAGATTTGCTTCTGTGCTTGGGATCATTTTCCTGTTCAATGACTTAATTACAATTTTTCCCTGTCACAAAGGTGGCTTCACATGTGACTCTAGAATACTTTGGTATACAGAGGAATGACTGCAAGGCCCTGTTGCTGCAAAACAAGCCCAAAGTATAACAATTCCACCACCATGCTTGAGAGCTAGTATGAGGTGCATGTGCTGATATGCTATGTTTTCGCCAAATATGATGCTGTGCATTATAGTAAAAGATATTATAATAGTGAGATATATAATATAATAGTGAGAATAAGCTTTCTCACTATAGAATGATGGACATCAAATTGTTTGGAAGTTTCTTTATAAACCTTCCTGGACTGATAGGCAGCCTTTGCTCCTTGGCATTGTGTTAACACACACCTGAATGCAGCAGACCATCAAACTGCCAAAGGTTCTACTTCATACTCACTGACAAGCAATTAATCAAGTGCATTTAATTAGCAAGACCTGTCTGCTACTTACTCTGTTAATTCCTATGGAAACAGTAAGAGTGCACTTAGTTTTTCACACTCTGCTTCTGCACTTTGGCTTAGTTTTTGTGGACGACACTGTGTAATATGTCACATGTTGATGTTATTTTGTTGTTCAACTGAAGTTTCGGTCCTAACTAAGAACCAGAGGGATTATGTCCAGATATGTAAAATGGTGTACTTTCTTTTTTCTTTTTATTTTCTTTTTTTACCTTGATCATTTATTAAAATCAAACAAAGATGCTTTATTTCTCTTGATGTAGGAATGTTTTACATTGCAGGTCTGATTCAAACTGACACAAATTCACGTCAGTCTTTATTTTGTTTGTCTTTTAACTTCAAATATTAATGTTAAGCTCCTCTATGGGACTTTGTGCAGTTTTTAAATAGATAACAAAGACATGTTTAATTGTTGTTACAGTATAGGAATGTTCACAGCGAATAGTACGTCTGTATCAGCAAAACTTTTTACTTCATTTTTTTAATATAATTTTTACAAAAACATTCAAACCAGTCCAGTTTCTTCTAATAAAATCAATTATTACCATAAAGCTGGGTGCTTTTAATTTTTTTTAACTCTGTATTATTAATTGTTAATGACATGATACTCCTATTAAACTATTTTTTTGGAAGGTGTATTCTTCTTGGAGGTGTGTCTTCCGTTCTTTGATATTCACGACGATTGCTCTTGACTCCATTAGTTCTGTCTGCAGCCAGCGCGGGTCTTCTGCAGCCGGCTCACTGATGCTCTATTTTGAAAGATGGTTCACCCGGAAGGTTCACAGAAAGCTCGAAAAGAATAAAATAATCTCTACAGAAGTTAGCTCATCTAGTATCTAACACTCCTTTTCTAGACATAAACAAAGGTTTCCTGACAAACATTGTAGATTGCAATCACATACTGGTTTTATTTTCCATTAAATTTTTCGATTAAGGTTCTATAACATCATCTCTCTGAATGCTGTTTCACTGTTGTCACAGGACAGAAATATGTTTAGTTTTACATTTTTGTCTAAAATTAATCAAATATAAATATATGGTCTATAAAAGAGCCTTTATAAAAGCTTTAAGCATAACAGTAATATAATCATATAATAATAATATAATCATAATAATCATATAATAAACATAATAATAATACATTAATCATAATAATGTTAATAGTCACAATGTTTTTCATGTATCTGTTGGATTTGAGTACTGAAGAGAATTTCTGTGTTTTAGAGCAAGTTAAGTCGAGATGCAAATCTAAGCAAAGCTGTAAAGGTTTTGTTGTTGTTGTTGTTTTTACACAATTCAGTTGCATATTTTAGTAATTTAATGTTTAAGGTATGTGTTAATGGATTTTGTGTCATTTTGATAAAGTTTTGAATTATTTTCCTTTAGATCTTAATTCACTTCTGGTCTTTAGTGTAGGTAGGTACTTTATTAATGCCAAAAGGGACATTACTGCAGGAAAAAGAATTTAAAACATGTATGAAAACAATGAAAACATCATTGTACCACACAGTTCCGGTACCACAGGTCCGGAGTGAAGGCCTTAATGTGACACAGGGCAAACATTTTGTATGCATACACAGTGATTTAAAAAAAAATGATATAGCCTCTTTATTACCGATATTATCTGCAGCACATGTAGCACACTATGCATCACAAACTCTACTTCAGAGGCTAAACTCCAAATTTCAATGTCTAAATCTTAAAAATCACACTTTAAGATGTATGCATGTGCAGCATACTGTCACCTTCACTCGCTCGTATCTCACTCAGGAAGAATGAGATTGCGAGTTTAGAGCTGTAGTTTTCCCAGATGAGAGAGCCGCTGGTGCGGTGGGAAACAGAGACAGAGTGAGAACTCTCCACGTGACTCTTCTCTCTGCAGGCACGCGGGCTTCTCTCTGCCAGTGCGTTGATTGTTGCGATTCCTCGTCACCCGAAGAAAGTTGTTCGGCTCGTGGTGAATTTGCGTAGTTCTGTTTTAGTATTAAGAAATAAATCAACTATGGCTGACTCACAAGAGGACAAGCTGTACAGGGCAGAATACGCCAAAAGTGGCCGCGCGTCGTGCAAAAAATGCAAAGAAAACATAGCTAAAGACTCGCTGAGGATGGCTATCATGGTGCAGGTAAGGTGGCGACGTGTGGAGCCAAAGCTGCTCCGTTAACTGGCTTGCTATCTGGGTGCTGCTATCTGAGTAAAGCATGCGGGCTGTTGTACGGGTGTAGTGGATGGGTAGGAGCAGACTGGAGAGTAGGAAAATATAGCTTATGGTGTGGTTTCAGTTGCGCCGAATCAGGCCCTCGTTAGCATTTAAATGGCTGACATTGTCTGTGCACTCCTGTCCATCACAAAGAGCCGCGGAGCCTTTTTGTCTCTGTCTGGCTATTATGCATCTTGCAGTTCATGAGCTAATTTAATTTATGCTTGAAGGCTGCAGATATTCAGAGTTTGTCTACCCCAGAAGACAAATAATAGGGAAACAAAATCACAGCACACAGAAGCAGAAATACCACTGCGTAGAAACTGCTGCTGCCCCACAGAGAGGTAATCACTTAAAGAGTCGGAGAGCTGCTTATGTGGCTGCCTGTTTACTCATTGTTGATGGAACAGCTCCAGATTCTCAGGTCACTCAACTTTTCTCTCTAAAGACCTGCCACATTCAGTCTGTGTAATTCATACAAATCAGTAAAGTACTTTTTGAGCACTTCATGCACCTTTTTTGTGAATGTAGGGGTCACACAGGGCTCTATTCTTGAGCCACTTTAGTTTACACATTGTATAAAGTATGCCTTAGTAAAAGAAAAAAAATATTTTTTGAATCTTTGTATATAAACCTTAAAAATGTGTTGTCCTAAATATACAATATTTATTTAATTTTCATTGCTATACGTGCTTTCTTTTTTGTTACCTGCCCAGGGACTATCATTGCTAGAAAACAGCATGTTTACATCTTATTTTTTTTATACTGATGTCCATAAAACATGTCTCAAAGCCATGGGCTGTTTGTGAAAATTTTGCACAACCTGGATTTAACTTAAGAGTAGTTCCAAAGTATCTTTGTGTCATGCAATAAATGGATTGAATGCCCAACATAACATGGCATTGGTAAAGAAAAGAGATGATTAAATAAGTCTGGCAGGAAAATATTACCCTTCTGAGGCATCATATAACCATCGAGCTGGAAGAAGCAATTAGAGACGCTTTACACTGTAAAGTAAAACATCTGTGTTTGTTTTTTGTTCTCCAGTCTCCCATGTTTGATGGGAAGGTCCCCCACTGGCACCACTTCTCCTGCTTCTGGCAGCGAGCATCAGCTCAGTCCACCGCTGATATCGCTGGGTTTTCTGATCTCCGCTGGGATGACCAACAGAAGGTGAAAAAGGCCATTGAAAGCGGTGGCGCCGCAGGAGGTCAGTACTTAAGTTTTATTAGGCTGTGACCCCTCGTGGAAATGGTTGGACGACTTAATTAATGTTATCTTAAGCTTCTTTTAGTTATTATAGGCAATCGGAGGAGTAACAATGTTACTAAGCAGCGGTTAAACATTGCCTCATCAAAGAATCAATCAGTGCAGCAGCAAAGAAAAATCATAAAGTAATTTCATTCTTTAGTGTAAATGCCCTTATCATGAGAGGATAGCATAATTACCTGCTCAGTCACAAGGATTTATAGCAGTTGTTGACTTTGGAAAGAAAATCAAACACTGTATTATATATTTTAAAGGGTTTCCTGATGACTAGACTATAGGTGAAGCTTTGGTAGGCTTATTTAGAGCTGAACACTGAGTCTGTCAGCCATTTGAATGAAAACAACTGACAGCTGTTTCAATTGTAGTTGGTCTGACATAACTCAGATTTAACCTATGCATATATCTATACGTCTGTAGACTCATCACGATATATGTTTTATCACATATAACTGAACCAGCTATAAAAAGATATATATGTTAAACTTTTGATCTTGTAGGGAAAGGTGACCAGAAGGGTGGCGCTAAAGGCGAGAAGACGCTGAATGACTTTGCTGTGGAATACGCCAAGTCAAACCGCAGCACATGCAAAGGCTGTGAGCAGAAAATAGAAAAGGTTTGGGACTGCTTTTATTGTCTGAAAACTGTTGTTTAAATTTAATTATTTAATTATCTGGTGGGTTAACTTTGTCATTTTCCCATAAATATTTGATCCATTTGAACCTCCAGGATCAGATTCGTGTGTCTAAGAAAACTGTGGACCCCGAGAAGCCACAGCTGGGTCTTATTGACCGCTGGTACCACACGGCGTGTTTCGTGAGCCGCAGGGAGGAGCTGGTTTTCAAGCCCGAGTATAGCGCCGCTCAGCTGAAGGGATTCAATGCACTGCGGGCAGAGGACAAAGAAGAGCTCAAGAAGAGGCTCCCTGCTGTCAAATCTGAGGGGTGAGCCAATCATTTATTCGGTTTGAAGCCTGGGATTAAAGTTATGATCAGGTCTAGCGTTGATCCCCGCTGTTGGTCTCATTTAAAGCCTCTCTGTCCACCACTGTCCTGCAGCACATAAAAATAGCTTTAAATGTGTCCCTGAAAGCCGTCATGGTGTAGGCATAAAGGAAAGGGTTGACAGCAGAGTTTGCGTGTGACAGGATGATGGCTGTGAGCAGAAGCTCAAGAGGTACATAGCAGCGCGGACAGAGAAGCAGGAAGCAGTTGATTATGTGAAGTGGGATCCAGCAGACCGTAAAGAGGAAAAGAACCAGAAAGAGAGAAGTAGCCGTCTTCATCTCTCGTCGCATGCTGGCCGCGGTCCTGATTTGTCCGTCACCTCTGCCGCTTTGCTCAGATGTGATGCGCCGTACTTGCCGCTTAACCGTGACAAAGATTTGGGCGTAGATGAGGAACATGATCACCAGAGGAGTGAGCACGCAAGCGAAGAAATTGAAGTAGACCATGTAGGTCATGTCCACCACCAGGACGAAGAAACAGTAGCCCGTGTCAGGCGGCGTCTTGTGCCAGCCCATCAGAGGCACAAGTCCGATGAGAAACGCCAGAATCCATGTGGCGAGGATCACCAGCACAGCGTTGCGAGGCGTCATCAGGACCTGGTATCGGAAAGGCATGAAGATGGCGATGTAGCGCTCCACAGCCACTGCCAGCAGGCTGAAGATGGAGCTCTGGGTGAACATGATCAAAACGCTGAGCATGAGAAGACACAGGTAGAGATTGTGGCGCGGCATGCCAATGTCGGTCAGGATGGCACAGGGAATGGCGATTGCGCCCACGCAAATGTCAGCAACTGCGAGCGAGACCAGGAAGTAGTTGGTGACGGTGCGCAATTTACGGTTGAGGCCCACAGCGACACAGACCAGTAGATTTCCTGTAGTGGAGAAAAAGGCGATGACGAGCTCAGCCGCCATGTACGCCACGTTGGGGGAAATCACCAAGTCGTCAGGTGGAGGCAACACTGAAGAGGAGGCATTAGAAACGGAAGCAGATGAAAAGTTCTGGAAAGCTTTTAGAAAAGGGGACAACAGATGGGAGGAGTTGCTTGTTGTTTTTTGGAAAGTGTAGAGTTGGAACAATGCTGTGGTGGCCTCCATGTTTATCCTAAAAAGAGAAATAAGGTGCAAACCAAACTTGGAGTGGTAATAAAATGCATTAAAGAAGGAAAATTACTCACCCGTCTGCAGCAGCTCGGATCTGTTTACAATGATTTTAGCAGAGAATCTAAAAGCTTCTTCAGTATTATTCTTACACTGGCCGTCTTCACTCAGAAAAAAAGCAAACAGACTGTTGCTGAAATGCATTCCCACATTGATTTATATGCAGCCCCACCCCCATCCTCCTCCTCCCCATAGATTCAGCTGTCGTCTGATGAGTGAGGTTTGTCTGAGACTTGGATGGTCATTAACTGAAACACGTGTGCATGTCTGGTCTCCCAGGATGCTAAAAGCATTTTCCTCGTCAGAGCAGAATGCACGATATCAACACTGACACCTGGGACTGTGCAGACATGTACCAACTTGCGTTTATGTGTGTCCATTAACTGATTAGGCCCAATTGGATCTGCTTAATGACTGAAGGTGTCAGATTCAGGCTTGTTGTTCCTCATCTTGACTGCTATCCTGTGTTCCTCTGAGGCTCATTTAGGGAGCTAATTTGGGTGTTTTTTCACCTTCCTTTTGTCCTTGTTGAACTAACTGGAAAAAAAAAGTTTTAAAGAAATGTTATGTTTGTCCTCACAGAAAGCGGAAAACTGATGATGTTGATGGAGCGTCAAAAAAACAGAAGAGAGAAGAAGACGACGAGAAGAAAAAGCTAGAAGAACAGTTAAAGGTACTTTTTAATGTTACTTCTCACGTGTTAGAGTAAACTTTGATCATTTCCAATGTTGCATTAATTTGTTTGTGTGTGTCATGGCTGCACTTCTCTGCAGAATCAAAGCCAGCTTATTTGGGGAATTAAGGACAAGCTGCGAAAATATTGTTCAGCCAATGATATGAAGGAGTTGCTGATTGCAAATGGCCAGGAAGTTCCCTCTGGAGAGACCAATGTAAGAGAAGCTTGTTTTATTATGTGTCTAACGTAGCATATTGGAAAGGAGATGATTCTACATTTACTGCTCATGAATACAGTTGAGGCTTAAAATTTTCTGAGGAGTGCTGCTGTTCTTCTGTTTGATGACGACTGTTTTTGGACTTGCAGGTGGTTGACAGCCTGGCTGATGGTATGGCCTTTGGTGCTCTCGAGGCCTGTAAGGAGTGCCTGGGCCAGCTGGTGTTTAAGGGTGACGCCTATTACTGCACAGGAAACATTTCTGCCTGGACAAAGTGTGTGTTCAAAACCACAACACCCCTACGCAAAGACTGGGTCATTCCCAAGGTTGGTCACCTCATCTCATTCTAACTATATGTAGACGTCTTTTCCACAGTTGCAGAACAAGTTTGTCTTTGTTACCTTTTAACAACTAGTCCACATTCCTGTTAGCACTGCACAGCACAAGCTGGAGCAAATACTATGGCTGGATAACTGCCCTGGACAAAATCTGTGGGCTGCATGTGTCAGTCTGTATTATATTTCTTGCAGTAGCCCCTCCCCTAGTCACTGAGTCATCCTAAGTTTTCTGTGGTGGTACTGTCTTAGCTTTTTGACACCAACAACAGTCTTTCCTGGTGGAGTTTGTGAAACTTTCTAGAATACGTACTGGCACCAATGGGAAAATGAAAAGTAAATAAATGAGGTGGCCTTAGCCAATGAGCAGGACTGAGGAAGATAAATTAAACTGCTATATAAAACTAATTTGTAGTTACTTGTTTGCTCTGTGTCTCTGAAATATCCTCTCTTTCCATTTTAGGAATTCCACGAAGTTTCTTTTCTGAAAAAATTCAAATTCAAGCGACAGGACAGGGTTTACCCCAAAGAGGCTCCCACAAAAACCCTGACAGCGGCCAAATCAGAACCACTACCGAGTGCATCCAGCGCTCCGACCGAGACACTGCCACAGGGAGCACCTTCAGGTGAGAAAAACTTAAAACTGTGTTAAAACAATAAAAATCTTCCTTCCTCTTGGTACCACGGACAAAATGCAATGAAAAAATTATTAACAGTTTTCTTGTTATTAACAAAATGTTTTATTCTGTGTGTTTTGTCCCTTAGACAAGCCTCTTACTGGCATGAAGCTGCTGACTGTGGGCAAGCTGACTAAGAACAAGGATGATCTGAAAGCTGTTGTGGAAGAGCTCGGTGGAAAGATTACCGGCACAGTCAACAAGGCCTCATTGTGTATAAGCACCAAGAGTGAGTAACGATTTGTTAAAGAGAGAATTATCACAAGTACTCACAGTAAGAAAAGGAATGATATAACATCAAACTTTGCCATGTATTGACAGAGGAGGTGGAGAAGATGAGTAAGAAGATGGAGGAAGTAAGGGACGCTGGCGTGCGTGTGGTCTCTGAGGATTTCCTCACTGACATCAAGTCATCAGGCAAAGCCCTCCAGGAGCTGGTCTCCCTGCACGCCATCTCCCCCTGGGGGGCAGAGGTTAAAGTCGAAACTCAGGCTCCATCTGTGGCCTCCAAGTCTGGAACACAGGCTACTAAGAGCACAGGGAGGGTGAAGGAGGAGGAAGGTAAAGGGCACTTAATGTGGAAATACTGAATGAATGCATTAGAACAATTGCGGCGGTATACAATGTGACATTTAGTGCATACATTAAACAGTTGTGCCATTACAGGTGGTAGCAAATCCAAGAAGATGAAACTCACAGTCAAAGGTGGAGCTGCTGTGGATCCAGACTCAGGTAGTCATTAGTACCATGGACTGAAAATGCTTCATTTCTCTTTTTTTTTCCCCACAATTTTAATTAATTATTATTTTTTTCCCAGGTCTGGAGAACAGTGCCCATGTCTTGGAACAGAATGGGAAGATGTACAGTGCTACACTCGGTCTTGTGGATATTGTCAGAGGAACTAACTCTTACTATAAACTGCAGCTGCTTGAGGATGATGTACAGAAACGGTAATCGGACCTCTTTGTGTTGGCTGCAGTTAGGTTTTGCCTATTCTTTACCATTTCCCCCCATTCGTGGAAATGTTATCTATCCAGACACTAACTCATGTATCTCTTCCCTCTGTGACATATGTGTAGGTACTGGGTGTTCAGGTCATGGGGCAGAGTGGGTACCACTATCGGAGGAAACAAGTTGGACAAATTCCATGACAAGAACTCTGCTCTGGATAATTTCCTGGGTGTGTACAAGGAGAAGACGGGCAATGACTGGGGCTCGTCCAACTTCACCAAATATCCCAATAAGTTCTACCCGCTGGAGATTGACTACGGACAGGTACACACACACACAGTAATAAGTCGACATCTCGTCTGACATGTTGTGGATTTTTAAATTCTTAGTGACCCCTTGTGTTTCTGTGCAGGATGAGGAGGCAGTGAAGAGGCTGACAGCCACGGCTGGCACCAAGTCAAAGCTGGCCAAACCTGTCCAGGAGCTAATCAAGATGATCTTTGATGTAGAGAGCATGAAGAAGGCCATGGTCGAGTTTGAGGTAAGACTTGCCTACCACACACTGAAATCAGGATCTTCCAGTTCTTTAGGTTATTTTTACCATTTTGCTTGATGTGGTATTTACTTCACATTTTCGCAAGTTCATTCATTCAAGTCAGATGGATAAAACATATACAGTATACAGTAATATTTTGACTTAGAAGTACAAATTTAAGAAGTATGTGTATATATATATATATATATATATATATATAAATCCCATCTGATGCTGTGGATTAACGTCTGGATAAATATAAATGTGTTTTAGTTTTTGACTTTTTAGGCTGTTGTCACAGACATCAAAATAATTCACTGATGTTTAAGAAATTAAACAATTTCAGGAGAATACTCGTCTTCATTCACAAAGAGAACATTTTAAGTGCTTTTTATTTTAGCAGCAGATTAGATAACTCTTCTAATGCAATTAGTTAATTTATAATGATGTTAAGTGCTCTGTGAGCATTACTACTTATTATTATTACCCCTCAGCTGTAAAAGGCTGACCCTGCTGGGGGGGCCCGCTGGCATAGAAACGCAAGGTTGTGAATGTGAGAACTCGAGAACAAGGCAACATAGGATTTTGAAACTGATACCATACTGGACCTACTAGAATGCTGAGGGGTAGCACTGGCATCCACCAGTATTTTTGCACTTGACAGGCTCATTTATTCTTCTTCTGTCTGCAGATTGACCTCCAGAAGATGCCACTCGGTAAGCTGAGCAAAAGGCAAATCCAGAGTGCCTATGCTCTCCTCACTGAAGTACAGCAGGTCAGTGACAGTCAACAGCTCCTCTGAGAGTTGCATCAGTATTTATGTTGGATTCCTCTTTATATAACTCTGTAATGCTTTGAAATCCATTTTAATACTATCGTTTGGCATGAATTTTGGACATAACAACTAGTCCTTCTGTACCAGTGGTTGGATGAGATCTGTGCAGCTCCTGATCATGCAACGTTTACATTTTTAACTTACTTTTGTTAAAGGCTGTGTCAGAGTGTGTGTCTGAGGCGCAGATACTGGATCTCTCCAATCGCTTTTATACCCTAATACCTCATGACTTTGGCATGAAGAAGCCTCCACTGCTCAACAACCTGGACTATATTCAAGTAAGGACTCATAAACTGCCCAATCTAGAGTTTGACCTTTCTTTGTCATGTCGCTGCTAAGCCTAATGCAGAGTTTAAAAAGGTTGATCTTTAAATGCATCACTGTTTAGGCTAAAGTTCAGATGTTGGACAACCTGTTGGATATTGAAGTGGCTTACAGCTTACTGAGAGGAGGAGCCCAGGACAATGAGAAAGACCCCATCGACATAAACTATGAGAAGCTCAAGACGAAGATTGAGGTAAGGAGTACAGCTCTTTAGAGAGTAAAGTTTTATTCTTAATCATCAACGGTCTGCAAGATTTCATTTTTTCCCTGATGATTGATTTAAGTTTTGACATTTAAAAACAAAAAAATGCATGTGACACATCTGTTGTTTTACAGGTTGTTGACAAGACCACAAGTGAAGCTGAGATCATCTTGCAATACGTTAAGAACACCCACGCTGCTACACACAACACGTACACACTGGAAGTACAAGAGGCAAGTCTTTTTCTTTTTTTTTTATTAATTTATTGATTGATCAACTTGGTAAAAACGGGTTTAAGCAGGACAACCGCTTCATTTTAATGGTTAGATTTGGAATCTTAGTTTGTCTTCTGATTGTGTTTCTGTATTTTAGATATTTAAAATTGTCAGAGAGGGAGAGCACCAGCGATACCGTCCATTCGAGGAGCTGCACAATCGCCAGCTATTGTGGCACGGCTCTCGAACCACCAACTATGCCGGTATTATGTCTCAGGGTCTCCGCATCGCCCCTCCAGAGGCCCCAGTGGTGAGTGTTGTTTTGAAACCAGGTTGATGATAAGATGTGAAGAATTAAAAACCTCTCCTTCTAATAAATACCCCAACTTTACCCATAGTTTCTAGTTTTTAGTCCTGCATAACATTACAGTCCTGCTTAATTTTCTCCAGACTGGTTACATGTTTGGCAAAGGTGTGTACTTTGCTGACATGGTGTCCAAGAGTGCAAACTACTGCCATACCTCCCAGTCAGATCCTGTGGGCCTCATTCTGCTCGGCGAGGTTGCTCTAGGAAACATGTAAGTGACGGTCTGAATGCAAAAAAATATATATTTCATCCTTTGAAATGTTGGCCTGACTGTGTAAATAAATGCAACCTCCTTTTTAACTAATGCAGGCATGAACTGAAGAAGGCTTCTCATATTACAAAATTACCTAAGGGCAAGCACAGTGTTAAAGGTGAGAGACATAATGGGCTGCAGCATTTTAATTGGTATTATTTTTCTAAGTGTTTGGTTCACATGGCAAACATTGTGCTTAAAGCTTTGTATTTCTGTTTAGTCTGTGTCCCTAACTGTAATTTAGATCCACGCTTTTCAGCGTAGTTCTTAACAACGCGATGAAATTCATCCCAGCAGGAAATATTTACCTTTGTCTGTCAGTTTTTAAAACTGCGTGTGTGTGTGCGTGCATATAATAATATTCGCTTTGGGGTTTTTTATTCCAGGTTTGGGTAGAACTGCTCCCGATCCAAATGCCACTGTCACTTTAAATGGAGTGCAAGTGCCTCTGGGAAAAGGAGTCCACACTAATATTGATGACACAAGTCTGCTGTACAACGAGTATCCTCTAATATTAGTTTGTTTGGTTATATGTGTAATGATTTTTTTTTTACCTGCTTGTCTGTACATAATCTGTGCAGTTAAAAGGTGAGTAAAATTTGTTAAATTTCTATCTTACAGTCACCGGCCATTTCATTAGGTGTAACTGTTCATTTGTCATTAATACAAAATCTAATGATCCGGTCACATAGCAGCAACTCGGTGCATTTACACATCAAAGATCAAAGAGAGGTTTACAATAGGGAAGGTAAGTTAAGTCACTTTCAACATGCAGTACAAGTAAGGTATAATAAGTAAAAGACCAGTGAGTTCACCCATGGAAACATAGTTTTATAGCTTTCTATCTTTTAATAGGTGAATATTGTCTAACCTACTTTTCATTGTGTAGCTCACCCAGCTGTCATGCATAAATCGACTCATTTGCACTGCTTATAGCAGTGAAGACTTGAAGATGAGACAGTTGAAGGGTTGTGTTTATGTCCTAACAGCAGTCACTACAAAATAAATTGTCAGGGTATTTGTGTTTTCAGCTTAATTTGCAACTTTTTATTTTTTGATCATCTGTGCCACCTGTTTTCTTTAACCGTGCTCCCTCAGGTACATCGTGTATGATGTAGCACAGGTAAATCTGAAGTATCTTCTGAAGATCAAGTTTAACTACCAGACATCCCTGTGGTGAGAGGGGCTGCGCACGAACCTTCTTCATAGAGAAAGGAAAAAAAGACCACTGTTGCCTCCAAAATGCTTGGGCTTCATTCTCTGCAACCGAAGATGTTTAAAAAAGGAGTGATACTAAACCGTCCTTCATGGTGGATCCTTGGAAATCTCTTGTCACTTTATTGTGTTTTCGCCAGGTTTATTAAGTGGCAGACTTCCTTAGTAATACATTAGGTACCTAAATACTGGCTTCTTCACATTGCATACATCAGTACATGGAGAGGTCTGGTGATAACTTCAGAAAGTGTTGGTAATCTGTCACTGGAGAAGGATCTTATTTTCCTGTAGTTCATAAGGTATAGTCCTGCAAGTTTAGGAGTGTTCAAGAGCCAGTCTGCAAACATACACAAACCAATAATTTGCTGTGAATCCACAGTAAAGTGAAGACTAAGATACTGTAAGCATTTTGACATGTATATACTTGTTTTGTTCGCACTTCTAGCTGTCTTCCTCACTAAAAAGACAAAATGTGATGAGTGTTTATGCAAGGCGCCCTGTAAAAGATAAAAAAGGCCATACTAAGTGTTGAAGTTTTTTTTAAATGTCTTTTTCTTGCTTCTCTCAAACCCAAATAAAACGTTAGACATGAAGAATTACATGTTTTTCCTTCTTCTTCCTGATGGGTTTCTTTCAGTTTGTTGGAGAAGGCAAAAATCAAGGTCATTTGCTAAGGAGCACTCCTGGGAATGGTCTAACCTTGATGAAAAAAGCAGGCTTTGGCTTGATTTTGGCATGACATTTAAGCATTAGAAACTGTCTTGTCTCATTTCCCATCGGCACTGTAGGGTAACAAAATTAAGAGTTAATATGCAAAAAACAACAACAGGATTTTCTGTATTTAATGGTAACAATTTATGAGCTTACTAAAGTGGAAAAATTGGAAGAAGAAACTTACACATTCTGTGAGATCAGAAACTCATATTTGCACAAATGAATTTTTTTTTAGTTTTCCATCTACTTTTTCCTCACATCTAAGAAAATCTCAAATGTATTTGGTTATTTACTAATTAATAGATAAATAGTACCCCATATGCTGTGATTTATGTTGCGTATTGTATAAACAAAATCCTTCTAGGTATAACTGCATGTAAAAATAAATGCATTTACTCAAGAGAGAACATTTCATTTCAAACACAACACTTTCCCAACAATGACTAAAACGTAAAGGAGAAATGAACGATAAAATGACTGATGTGGCGTATGAAACAATGGCTGGTTGCTATGCTCCCATTCCGAGTCAAGTTTTTGATACGAAACGATTTCCCAAGCATTTAACTTCACATTTAACATGTAAAAGTTGGATGTGTAGAAAGTGAATGTATTTGTTTAGATAAACAAACTACTGGAAGCAGTTCTTAAGCTACCATTTAAGCAAATTACGGGATTTTTATTTCTCAAATCGCCCTCCAGATAGAGTCCCGACCCAGAATGCATTTTGACAAGGTCTTTGAAAAAGCGGCGCGGCTAATTCAAGATGGCGGAGATGGACCAGCTGTTAGACGAGAGTGAGTAACAACACAAATTCAAGGAGTTTTGCATTGTAAACAAGGAGCAGTCCCGCAGTGGTAAAATAAATAACTGGCCAAAACCCGATATCGCTGACCATGTAATGACTATCATAGGTTCTGCGCGGACTTCATAAGCTCATTTTAGACGCAAACAGACACCGGGTCTGTCCAAGTCAGCTAACGCTTGTTAGCGCGAGAGGCTAACCATGGCTAATGTTGGAGTTGAACAAGTTACTCTAGCCCAACTGGGTGAACAAATAACGTTAGCTTAGCCCCGAGCTAACGTCTGCTAACCTTAGATCGCGTATAGCAGGAACAAAAAGACTGCCGCTACGCCACTAGCTGCTAACAAGCTATCTGTTTTGCTGGACTTATTTTCTATTTTATTGATTTATTTTAGTTTTCCATGACACTTTCCTCATTTTCAGCGTCCCTTCACCCTGGTTATAGTTAAGCGTTATGTATCATTATTGATCTTGTGAAGGGAAACTTGCCAGTTCATTTGTCTGTTTACACCTGAAACGGTCGCTGGGAACTTACCTAATGTAAATAACGTTATTTTACAGCTCATAGCTTAGCTTGTCTGGCTCATGTGTAGATACGAATTGCCCACAGCTGATGTTACACCCGTGTCTGACAGCTCCAGTTAGGGGGTAAAGGCCTAACCGAGTCCGCTAGCTTTATTTTTAATTCCTGTTCACCTGCCTGGCTGCTGTCAGTGTTTAAAGCACCATCTTACTGATTCTGTGACAGCCGAAATGAGCATATCGTAACTTAAAAAGGAGAACACTGGCAAATAATATTTATCAAAGTTGCACCGTTTTAGATTTCGCCTATGTGGTGTTGCTTTTTTATGCTTTTTAATGCTCTACAGTAATGTAGCCTAAATTGTTCTCTTCCTCAGGTTCCTCAGCAGAGGCACTCGTCAGTCTTAAAGGTATGGATTCAAGATAAGATAAGATAAGATAACCTTTATTAGTCCCTTGTATTTATGCTTTTTACTGTTTACAAATATACTGGGTGCTTCTGTAACGTTGACTCGAATTCCTCACTATATCGATTAGACCTGTGTCAGATCACGTTGGTCAGAGCTCTGTAATAGTTTCTAATTGCAAGCTTACATGGCATAATGGTCCTGTTATTGTTTGCATGTGATTTTGTTTGTTGGCAAAGGGTTGTTAAGATATAATTACTGATTTAGAAACTGTTTTTGGTGTTCTTGTATATAAATATGTTGGTATTCTCACAGAGGGCAGTTTGTCCAACACTCTGAATGAGAAAAACAGCTTCCCACGAGCTCACAACACCAGGGGACGGCATTCCTCTGTCACAATGGACACGGTAAGTGAATGCAATGAAAGCAATGAAAACTTCGAAAACAAAGAGAATCTGTTACACACGTTGCTTTAATTACTAATATGAAAAATATGGTATAGTGGTTAACATATTATGCTTCAGTGGGAAATTTGTGCCATAGCTATGTCATAACAGCAAATCCCTCTGAAATCCTATGATGAAACCCTAAGGCATGACATGACGCACACCTCCACTGAAACGGAACTAAATGTGGTGTCAGTGTAAGCCGCAGCTATTGTAATTGGCCTGTTCAGTACCATTGATTCCTCCTGATGCATTTCCGGCTACTTTTTTGCCACCGTTTTGGAATTTATCAGTGAAAGAATACCTATCATGTCAAAGCTGCACCAGATCAAGTACTATCCACTGTGGTGACCCGTTGGGAAATAAGGGAGAAGTTCAGTGTATCTTTTATTTCCTTTTAGCAACCAAGAAGTTAAATATTACAATGCAGTAATACAGTGTTTGATATTAAAAAAAAATTCACAATTATTTCTTCATAAAATGAAAAGAAAGAAAGTCACTTCATCTTATGTGAGAGCGCCATGGCCAAAAATGGTAGTGTATATGCTGCAGATATTAATTTTCAAAAAAGTGCAACGTCGAATTACAGCTCAATAGAACCAAAAGAAAGCTTAAAGGAGGGGATATTTAAACAGGGTCTTTTTCATAGATGGCAGTGAGCATTGTGAATATTATACAAATTAAGTGGTTCTTGCTCACTATGGATATATCGTTAGTGTGTATGCATGGTTACTGCCCTTTGCTCATCTTAGCAGCATAGTTACGTTTTTTGCAGTTCTTTTTTACATCTCAGGAGTTGATTTTCTTACCTCATTAAGTTGTTTCATGCCAGTGTAATGAGAAGATGTGGAACTGGAAGGAAAATGCATTTCATCTCATTTTGCATGAATGGGCGTCTTTACATTTACTTAGATATTATTTCAGAACCTGTGTATTATACATGAGAGTAGGGCTGTGCGATATGACCAAAATCTCATATCCCGATATTAAGACATCTATCGTCCGATAACGATATAAATCACAAAAATGTAACATTTTCTGTAAATTCTGTGAATCTCGGGCAGCTCGACTTGCGTGAAGTGTTTCCAGCTGGGCATCGCGTACCTGGAGTCGAGTGTTTTAAGTGATGCATGAAACTATACATTTTTAGACATAGGTTGTAACGGCCGCCGTTTTCTTTGTGAGTATTTATTACACAGCGTGCTGCGGGGAAAAGCCTGTTCTAACGTTCGAGTAAGGTTTATTTTTTAGCACCTGGCGGCTCTTTTTTGCTTCTCATCCGTAAACACTCTGCATCTTTCACGTGATTCAGTTTATTTTGAAAAGTCTCAACAGGATCTTGAGCTTTATTGTGAAAGGTTTATGTGGAACAAGCGGACATGCGGTGGTTTTACCGTCGTTGCTAACGACAACGCATAAAAACAAGCGCTTGTCTGTCTGTAGTGTGGTTATATTAAATATAAGAGAAAGAGAGAACTTTAAGAAATTAATATAGCCACTACAGTGACCATCAAAATAATGAAAAAATATTGCCGTAAACAGTTTATTTTGCGACACCACGAAACAAACGATAGCGTAAAATGAAACGATAGACGTTTTTATATCGTCATCCGATATATATCGTTATATCGAACAGCCCTACATGAGAGTTCCCAGAGTAACATTTGTTTTAGCCAGGCTATTTATAACACAACATGCCAGAATTTCTACTGCTAATAGACGCCTAATATGGAGAATGCAATAATGTTATTTATAGATTGTTGATAATATTTTGAATTTACATTGTTCTTGCAGCCTACACGGAGCTCGAAGCGGAGCCGTTTGTTTCGAGATGAAGATGAGCCACCGCAGCAGCGTCTTCCGTCCAGATCTCCACGGAGGAGCCAGAGAGTCACCACCACACCACAGGTAACGATTGCATTCTTCCTTACGATCATGTATATATTGAAGTTAATACGTTTTCCTGGTAATGCTCCACTTAGCACTGTTCATATTAAACTTTAAGATAATTGTTTCACCTCTGCAGTTTACGAGGCCCAAGATTAAAAGTGCGAAAAGTGCTCATCCACTTGGATTACTTGTGATGAGATATATTACACTTGGGTGTTTGAAAGTTTTCGTAGTATAAAAGTTCAACTTTGTTTGAGGTTTGTTTTGGTCCAAAAAATTATCTGTTTATACCTGAGCTGTTTTTGGTATGGGTGTCTTCAAAGAGTTGAACATCATGTCAACATTAAAATAAGACACAATGTGAGTCCAAATTATAACTAATAACTTAAATTTAACAGAAAAATCCATCAATAGCCAAAAGAATAAGATAGAGTTAAACTTTAGATATCCATATGTGTATATGAATAAACATACACATATACACACACAAATATATAAAATCTAAACTAGAATTTTTTAAAAAGACCTCCTTGCGGGGTAATGTGAGTTTTAAAGGTTATGCTTTCTGACCAAGTTGGTGTGCCTGAGATTGAATAAGTTAATCATATCTCTACAGCATAACAGAATATGATTTGTCTAGTGTAACCCTTTCCAAAGGAGTTCTTTAAACTGCCTACCATATTGTTCTTTATGAAATGACTGTTGTTTTAATGGTTTTCTTCACAGAAATTTTCTAACATTGTGACACCAGATAAGAAGGCTTCCCAGAAAATAGGGCTGAGATTAAGAAACCTGCTGAAACTGCCCAAAGCTCACAAATGGTGCATCTATGAATGGTTTTATTCCAATATTGACAGGTAAAGTCTGATTTTTTTAATTTATTTTTGTTCCCCTTTCTGAAGAAAATAATGATTGATGAGTACACATAAATAAATGAGAGAGAAAATAAGTTACCCACCCATAACTGGTCTTAATTCAGCTTATCACGTTAGTCCAAAGCAAACTGGTAATTATAAAACTGTTACTGTTGCTTCTCTTTCTTCCAGGCCTCTTTTTGAGGGTGACAATGAGTTCTGCCTGTGTCTTAAGGAGACTTTCCCCAACCTGAAAACAAGAAAGCTAACCAGAGTTGAGTGGGGTACAATAAGGAGGTTGATGGGGAAACCTCGACGGTACGCTGTGATTTTTACATAAGTGTTTGGAACAGTTTCCTTATGGACTTGATGTGTCAGGACAAAAAGAACTGGCGTTACATTGCTGTGCTCTTTTGTCCCTTCAAGGTGTTCATCTGCATTCTTTGCTGAAGAGCGAACAGCATTGAGGCAGAAACGGCAGAAAATGCGGCTGCTGCAGCAAAGAAAACTAACTGACGTGTCAAACTGCAAAGATCTTCCTGATGAAATCCCTCTGCCTCTCATCATAGGAACCAAAGTCACCGGTAAGATGACTGAAGTGAGCGCATGATTTTCAAATGAGCTGCAGTGTTGCATTTTACATTTTTCTGCTTTGCACTTTCAAAAGATATATTCACGGAATTGAACTTAAGAGGGAGAGAAGTTATTTTATCTGTCCCCTGATCTATCAGCAGTTTTTGGGGAGAACTTAAGGATGACCTAATTAGATTAATTTTACTGTGATTTACCTCACAAAACACAGGTTTGGTCATGATTTAAGAATTAATATGCTGATTATGGCACAAATGAACACAGATCCCTCAAAGGTCAAGTTGAATGATTTTTGTATCCAAAAGGTCAATGGTTAGCTCGACTGTGATGAGATGACGTTTCATAGAAACGTTATTTTCTATGAAACAAAATGTGTGTCCATATTTTACACCTGGTCAGATGCTAATTTGAGGTGCCCACCTTGAAATTGTGGTGATTGTACAGATCTTTTGTAGTATAGCTTTATTGGCAAGCATAAACAAGGAATTGCTAAATTCCTTCAAAGTTGAAGGACTGCAGTCTTTCCTGACAAATACTGTTTTAATAGGGACATAAACAACACACAAGACATTTAGGTCTCATATCAAATATAAAGACATTTTTCAGCCGACAAAAAGAGGGCTCACACACAGTTTGATTTTTTTTCCACAGTCACCTAGAGTTGAGAAAGTTGGGCAATAAGAGCACAAGACATTGAACAAATCAATAATTTTAAAATATGGTACTGGAGATGAATTTGATCAAAACTATGGACAATTAAAGGACCAAGAAATCAAGCCAACAACATCTTTGGTAGGACAAATAGCAAAGCGTCTACTTGGGTATTTCAGACACCACATGAATCTGTACTCGTAAAAAGTCAGATTCTTTTAATGGTGTGGTGTAGGCTGTATCAGACTCCATATGTGAATAATTAATTTATTTGTTATTTATTTATTTAGGTTTAAATCAAGTGCATTTATCTTTGTTCTACAGCTCGTCTCCGAGGACTCCATGATGGGTTGTTCACAGGGCAGATTGATGCAGTAGACACCAGTGCCGCCACCTATCGTGTCACCTTTGACCGCACTGGCCTGGGAACTCACACTGTGCCTGATTATGAAGTCCTGGTAAACACTTTAACTTAACTCTCATTAAAGCTTCACTCTCGGTGTGATTTTGACACTCAGGAGAAGAAGAAGAAATGCCAATAGCTGTATCTTAGGAATTTCACAGGTCATATTATTAACCATCTTATTGTAATTTTCTTTTCCAGAGCAATGAACCTAATGAGACCATGCCCATTTCAGCCTTTGCCCAGAAGCATCGGTCAGCACGCTATATGCAAAGCCTCATGACTCCGCCTAGAGGGCCCTATCCCTCCGCTACCACTCCTGTCCATATGGTATTCTGAAACTACATTTACTGCCATTTGTGGATTTGCTGACACATTTGGCCATATTCGAGTTTTCTTTTTTCTTTTTTTCTTTTTTTTGTTGTTTTCAAATAACTGCTGTGTTTGGCCTACTATACACTATACGTTTTATACATTAATGCTAATCAGTGGGTAGACTGAACAATTCCAAGGTGGGCTAGTGGCGCAATCACTTAATTCCCCCTTAGAAGCTGATTCCCCTGTAAAAAGGCCAGTGAAACCTTTGCCGGACACCTTTTTCACAGCTGTGTATCTGTTTGCCCATCTAAAAACGGATTTCACATGAAGATTGTTGACCTAACTGGCCTTTTTTTAAACAACAGGACAATGACCCTCTTATCACCCAGTCACCATGGAGGAACAAACTGCCCGGTGCTGAAGGAGATACACTGGGAGGATTTCCTGTTAAATTCCTGGTCCAAGTGGTAAGGAATTCCTGTCAAATTGAGAACTAAAAAGGTGACATCCTTAAATGTAGTTCTAATGCTTTGTCTTGTTTTTCTGTCCATTATTAGACAAGGCTGTCCAAAATCCTCATGATCAAGAAAGAGCACATCAAGCACTTGAAAGAAATGAATACAGAAGCTGAGAAGCTGGTAAAGTCATTATAGTTAAGTTACTTTAAAACATGTTAAATGCTTCTGAAATACCCACATCAAGCTTACCTCAGCTATGTTTGTGTTTTGTGTTCAGAAGTCGTACTCGATGCCTATTGATCTGGACTTCCAGAAGCGATATGCTACCACCGTGCTTGAGCTGGAGCAGCTAAATAAGGATCTGAACAAGGTTCTTCATGAAGTTCAGCAGTACTGCTGTGAAGTAAGTGAAAAGGCACACTTACACTTAAACTTGAAATATTTTATTGCAGTATCTGATAATTCTAGCATGTTTTTTCTTGTTAGTCAGGAACGAGTAAGGAAACAAATGAGTAAGAGAACCTTGTATTAAACATGAGTGTACATCTTTCCAGCTCGCTCCTGATCAGGGCATGGTTCCAGCAGACCATCCCACAGAGCTGCGGAGGCGTAGCGAAGAAGAGGCCCAGCAGATGGTGCAAATGCGCATCAACTCCATGAAGGACGGGCAGCAGAGTGTGTCAAATCCCAGCCTCACACACCTCATCTCCCGTCTCACTGCTCTGCTCCTACAGATCAAGGTAGAAGATGTATTTTTATCATAAGTGTGTCAGGATGATAGGAGAGGATGTTAGGATGTCACACTGTGTGTGCAAAAAAGCAATTTGTTTGAAATTCAATGCACAAATTTAGAGCTACGCAGCAGTAATTTGTTAATAAATGTTGAACTTCAAGTATATAATACAATATATGTTTTATCAATTAATCAGTAAATATAATATAATGCGTCCATGACTTATGATTTGATCACCTGTTAATCATTCATTCTCCTGGCTTGTCTCAGTGTTTGGCAGATGGCGGGGATCTGAATTCATTTGAGTTTAAATCTCTAACAGACTCTCTCAATGACATCAAAGCATCGATTGATCCCTCCAACCTCAGGTAAAGGACCAAATACTGTTTCCATCCATTTCTAACAAAAGAGCAAGAATGACTGTTTTTAAGACAAAACTGGATATTTTTCTCCTATATTATCTGTGACTCTTAAAACTCCCCAAAACTGTTATAATCTCATTTTTCATGACTTTTCCTAAAATAGGATTATTCATAATGCAGGTATGTGGTAATACAAATAAATAACTTTCTGATTAGTTTTACTGGAGTCATTTTGATTCCCACTGAAGTCTATGTAAACTGCTGCATGTTTCTGAGCAACACACAACATGAGCCAGAGCTAGCTGCATGTGATTGACAGATAACTATATAGGGCATCGTGGTTAGATAAAAATATTTACAGCAGAGCTGAACAGGGTGGGATGTTGAGTGTATGTCAGGACATGTGGAGAACCGGGCAGGTTGCTGGCTGTGCTGAGCAGCATTTAGTTGAACTGATCACAGAGTCTAGAGTGTAGAGAATCATTCAGAGCAAGTACAGAGTAAAAGTCAGAGTAAGAGAGCAGAACTGAGGGGGGCTGCAGTTCTTTTACAATAATTAATCTACTAAAATTGGTTTATTTTAGCTAGCTGCGAGGTATGTTTAAAACGTAGGCAGTGACCTGTCAATTTCACAGCGAGGCTATGCTTTTTATACGCACTTTATTTTAACTAATACAACATGTATTCCGAAATTTCCAAAATAATTTTGATGTGTTATGGTATTGTTTGTTGTATCATTTGCTTATTAGTGGATGCTAAAATATATTTTTCCTTTCTAAGATATATGATGAAATATATTAGAATTATCTGCAATCTGTTTAGTGGTTCATACATTTGCTGAACAAGCAAAACTTGCTGATGTTGCAGGACCACCTGGTTGTTCCGTTGTTAACTGTTCTTCATAACTTTGGTTATTTTTCTGCATTTCCAGTTGCTTCCAGAATAACGTTGAGATCCATGTGGCACACATCCAGAGTGGCCTTAGTCAGCTGGGCAATTTGCATGCATTCGCTGCCAACAACACCAATGCAGTCTGAGTACCTGCATCGTCCCGCCCACGCACAGGTGCATGTACACACACGGAAGTGCGGTATATCCATGTTTGTCTTGTGAAATGGTGCTTTCACCTGGACTGTTAAAAGACTACAAAGAAGGCTCATGTCGATGCTGTGGATCTTCAATTTGAGTTCTTCCCAGATTTCCTCAAGTTTTGATCGGAATGGAGAGAAGAATGCTGAATATTTTACCCACAAGCTTTTGTTGTATCAAAATGTTTGTGCACCCAACTGAACACAAACCCAAAAGAGTCTTAAAGCTTTTTGCCACGCTCCACATTTCCAAAATATTAAAACTGTTATTTATTTGGTTTCACGTGCCAAACATAAGGTTTTAACAGTTTTTATTGTCCGTATTTATTTATTTTTGAGTAGGTGTGTATGGTTATGCAACAATATTTTGCTATTTTTGATGTTTCCCTCTGTAAGTTGTGTGTTCTGTTGCTCCTTTAATGATAAGTACAGGGGAAAGCGAAGGAATGTTTTATAATTAAAAAAAAAAGTTATTGTAGATAATTGTACAATATCTGATTATTAGGAATATTGTCAGCCTTTCCGCTGTGTATTCTGAAATGGCTTTTGTAATTTTGTGCGCACTGAAAAGAGATTTTTTTTTTTTTGGTATTTTTTTATAAAGGAGAACTCTGGGGTTTTGATCTTAAGTGTTTCCATATTTTACATCGGCTGTTGCTGCAACACCCCCCACACTAAGTCTGCATCACTGACCTTTAAACCCCGTCAACAGTTCTTTCCTAGAGATTCTCCTTTTTTTTCTTTTTTTCCAGTTTTTGTAAAGTTGTATATGAGAGTGCCCCCGGGCAGTTGTATATAAATGTTTTCGTCTTTTTATATTAAACATAATATTGAAAAGCAGGTTTTGGCTTTATCGTTTTATTTATTAACAAACAAACAAATTCATACGAAACAAATAAACGTCCTTTTTTTTTTTATATATATATATATATATATATAGTTTTACAATAAATACACTCTCACACCTCTTATGATACATGTAGCTTTTGTAATGCATCACATAAAGCCACTGAAGCTTGCCATTGCTTCATTTTCCCAATCAGAATCCGAGTCGGAGAAGTCCTGCATCTTTCTGGCGGGGATCTGGGAAAAGTGATCGAACCTGTCCCCGCTGGCCCTCGCCTGCGGATACTGCATTTGGCATCTGTTATCCTTAGATGATGATGGTGTGCTGAAGGTGTTCTGCGTTGGGATGGGAGGAATCACAACTTTCATCTCTGGTCCAATGGTTTTGTTTGGTGGGAAATTGTCATACTCCACCAAAACCTTTGGAGCTTGGCTGTTGGCCATGTTGGTGTCCATGTTTGTGTGGTGCTCTCTCCTGGGATAGAGAGGGACACTGCAGCTCGAGGTGCCAGCACTCTGCTTGTGCCGCTGCATGTGCTCTGGATTCATTCTGGCGCCCTCCTTGTCGTAGACACGGGAGGCAGATGTTTGGGCATAGCTGCTGGGTTTGCTTGGAAGAGTGTTCCTGTGGGTGTCCTCGATGCCTTGTAGGGGCATTGTAGACCTGAAACTGTCCTCTAGTCCAAAACCTCCCATCTGATGTACCTCAGCACTGTGAAGATTGTCACAAACTGCAATGGAGAGGGAAGAAAACTACTGAGCAACATGTTTTAGAATGTAGAAAAAAGAAGCCACAAACTTGAAGTTAAAACTACAATGAGTGACACTGAGCAGGCTTGCCCTGACGCTAGAGTGAGGGAGTGAGGATGTGATCACAAAACTAGTGGGTAAAGCTAATAGCTACCTTTCTCCGGAGCCATCCTGTTCTGGACTTGGATAAAGGAACCAGCTGCTGGCGTGCTGCTGACCTTTGTGGACGTTGATGAGCTAACCTGGCGACGAGACTTGGCCCTTCTGTTCTGAAACCACACCTACAATTTGGGAAATCCGTTAATTCACATCTTAGCACTCCATAAATCCAATTTGACCACAAGTGTGGAGTAGCCAAGAGTTTCCTGTGATCTTAAGTGACTGTGTTTGCCCTTTGACCCTGCAAAATAAATCAACCAATTCAACAAAGTGTGGCGTTTAAACCGGACTTCACCTGAATTCTGGACTCCGGCAGTCCAGTCAGAGCCTCCAGTCTCTCCCGTAGGAAGATGTCGGGATATTTAGTGTCGTTGTAAACTTTCTCCAGCACCTTGATTTGCTGTTGGGTGAAATTGGTCCTCTTTCTCCTGTGGGTCAGCATCGCCACGCATTTGTCCGCCCTGGGAACAGGATTTGCGGGGTTGAAGTAGTTTCCACCGTCCGGGGGTCCACATTCTGAAAAGAAGACGCAGGCGCAATTTAGTTATCATTGCGTAAGTTGAGCTCTGAGGCAGCTGTTAGGCCGGTATTTGAAAATTAACTTTTTGATGGGGTTAATGATCCCAGAGCCACCAACCTGGATTCACGGCGTTGTTCATCTGCAGAGGCCCTTCGTGATACATGTGGAACTGGTTCGCCTCCCCGACGCACATATTCCCATGAACTGCAGACATCCTTTCCGCTTTATCCCCGGTGACTGACTGACTGAGTTTGAGATCCGTGCGCTCGCTGGATTTAAATCCTCCTGTGATCAAAGGTAAAGCTGTCTAGATGTGTGAATGGGTCTGCCATCGGGGCCGACTGGCACTGCAGCGGCCGTGCAGCAACTTCAGACGTCTGCGGGCCAGCAGAGGTGTGAAGCAATCACACCTGGAACGATGGTCCGGCCGTAGGTCTGTTTAAAGGAGTTTTAATGGAATCTGCACGCTCAATACACATCGGCAGAGAAAACATTTATCCGCTTTGGCATGGATGAAGCAATAATGGACCCTCAGCCTTCAAAGGGAGAAAGACGGAAACGGCAATTTCCCAAAAAAGGTGGAGGAGTTCAAAGGACTATACCAGGACGCTGTGAGAAAACAGATATAAGCGCAAGCGTTAGGTTTTTATTATTATTAATCTAACTCAAAACAGGGCATAATTTAATAATTATATATACCCAACAAGACTGGCTCTTTATACAGGTTATTCTGCATCATGCCAGCATCCCAGAATATCCCAAAGCCTAAAAACCAACAACAACAAAACAAAGCTGTCAATAAAATCTGAAACTGCAGAAACGACTGTTAAAAGGATGACTTCTTACACCATATAAAAACCTTTTTGTTAGATGGCAAAACATTTATTGCCATCTATAACTGCTATTGAAGAATTTTCCTGGCAGTAAACTTCAGTGAAGTGAATTTGCTGTTATATGTGACATTAGTTTTGCTTCAGTTACAGTAAGAACAACCAGTTCTGCAACAAACCTTTGGTCCAAGTATAGAGCCCTGATCTCAACCTTAAGGAGTCCTAGAATGTTGTGAACTGTCAAGTCATTAAGCCTTTGCATGTTATCAGATGGTGTAACCACAGACTGTGGGGCTTTTTCAAGTTGTTTTTTTTAAACAACAACAACTTTTAAACCCTAATAACTGACAAAATATTGAATTGTCCACATCTGTCAGGAAGGTTATAAGTTATGTTTGGAGGTAAAAGAAAGCATAAATTTTCCATGACTTGCCCCCTCACACAAGCCTTACTTTGTGGGAAATGATGCTTCCTGAGCCTTATCAGTGTCAACAAAGTGGATTTCAATACACAAACCATGGTTAAAAAGTACTTGGGAGCGGGCAGGTGTTATTGAATATGTCACCTCCGTTTGATTCAGAGGGGGGGGGGGGGAACTGGGTCAAGAGGTCAGGAAGCCCTCACTCCCCAAAGACAGACTAAACAATTTTGTGCCTCATGTTCCACTTTTTTGCCTGCAGATTGAATTCTGCACTATGCTATGATCTGACAATGCGACAATTTCCAGATTCCTTGCAATATTTCCTCTCACAGATTTTACAGGATAGAGAGCTTACTGGGTTAAGTCATCTGGGGAGTGTAGTGCAAATTTGGCAATGTGTTTGTCAGCGTTTAAAATACAGCATGCATTGTTTACTCTTGGGGAGTACCTACAACACTCCTTGACAGGCCAAAATTTTAGGTGATTCTTCATGTGTTAATCCGTACTCTTGATGGAGGTGCAGGGTCTTTTATTAATGAACATCTGGAACAATGACGGACCACCAGGGGACTCTGACATAACACATGCTCTACTCCCTTTTTTAAATGTACTTTGATCGTTTTAAGTCCATGTTTACTTGTGTGTGCATATTTAATGTGTGTCTTTTTTTGTTGCCGCAGCGTAACGGTAATCTTAACCTTTTGATCTCAGTACTTCGACACTTACTTTTGTTCAAATAGGATTTGCTTGTTGGCTAAAGCACAGTTCATAGGGTGCTTTGTCTGGGGGCCCTAATTGGGTATTGCACCTTGTGCACAGACCAGATTGCTATGCTAAAAATCTGGGTCCTCAAGTTCCTGATGTTTTGTGACATTCTTCTGATGGACCTGGAGATCATAGCATGGACAATTTATTTATTTATTTATTGTTAATTTTTTTTTTTTTTTTTTACATTGATTTGTGATGACAAGCCATGGTAGATTAAAAATGCTAACCTAGTACAGCAACTGCATGAAAATTCCTTGCAGCTTTACCTTAGCTGTTGTGGTATGTTATATAGTTTGTTTAGTTTGGCAGCCTATGACAGACACTGGGCACTGTAATTAGGTTAAAAAGCAGATCTAATTTGATTGATACTGATAAGATGTAGTTATCAGGCTGGACTACAAACAAACGAAGGACTAAATTCTTGTGGGGGATTAATACTGCTGCTCCTGTAGCCCCCAAACAAAAGCAAGTTCACACCTAACAGACTGGGCACAGTCTGACTTGGCCACTATACATTTACCCTGCAGACAGACAGGCAAAGCATTCTCACAGGTTTTCAGCAATGTGTTAAAATGTCACCTGTCTAATGGGCCCTTGTTATAATGTATTTCAGTACAATATTTGTGTATTTGAAGGATAATTTAAGGAGCTGGAGAGCATGTGCTCATTCAAAATGTGCATAAGTATTATCCAAAGCATTGGCCAAGTCTCACTGTCAATGTACCTGCAATAAGGTGTGTTTCATCATAGAGCTCCACTGATTACTCACCTGGGCAAATGCAGCAATCATCATTAGCTAATTACAAATAAACATTGGTGACATTAGTATAGCATAGTATATATAGTTCTCCAGGCTTTATGAAGGTTTTTTGAAGTTTTTGTTTGGACATTGCCTGCTTTTTCATTAATTTTCTGTCCAGTCCTTGTAACTGATCATTTTCAGGGGGATAGTGTTTTTTGGTTTGTTTGTTAAGTCACTTTACACTGACCTGTGAATCATTCCGACATAATAAAAAGGCCCCTAAGTCAAGTATTATTGCACCATTCCCAAAGAACTATTAACCGAAAATATGGCATATTTCAGCATGGTGTGCAGTGTGTTTTGAGAAAAACAAACAAAAACAAAACAAAAACCAACAACCAACAACAACGAAAAACTAAAAAACAAACAAACTGGGAAGCATCCGATCGGCAATGGCTTATTTTTTCAGCATAATGATCCCAAACACACTGCCAGTGCAGTAAAAGCATACCCGGATAGCTCCTCACATCCAAAGAAGAGATCTGAATGTTCCTCAAGAAGCCTGGAGAACTATTCCCAAAGACTTTTTAAAGACATTCCAAGAAAGCTTGACAAAGTGAGTTCAAAATGTGTTGAAGAATAGGGATGATCATACCGGTTATTGACATTCAAGCTCATTAGCGCTGTACAGACTTTGCTGTTGCTTTACATACTGTATTTCAGCGTTGGAAATGTTTCAACAAGTCATCTATTTCCCATTTTCCTAGCAAAATTAAAGAGTAGCTAAAGTTTTTTTGTTTTCTGTTTTGTTTTGTTTTGCACAGTACATTACTTTGTATTTACAAAAACGTGTTCCAAGAGTTTAAATTGTATTTAAAGCACGTTTTGAGGCGAAACATGTTTTACATAATAAAAAGTGTCTAATTGATCAAATAATATCAGAGAAGATAGTTTTTTGCTCTATAAAAGCATAATAAAAAACACAATAAAAGATTTAATTGTTTATCTCGGGTTTTATCGCATTTTATCATATTTTAAGTGATGTTTTTATCTTTAACATATTTGTAGAACCATAGAAGCATGCATATTTATGTTAAATAAAGGTACCTTCAGGTAAACTGTTCTTTTTCTCTTTAACTGTTTATTCATGGAAATATTGTTACAGATAAAATCGTTATATGGAAAACATGGAAAATCGATAAAAAAGACAATTTATCTATTGCATATTTTAAAATACATGTTAATTTTTATATGTGTCCGTTAGTGTACGTGACGGTTAATAAAATGCTGGGGGGGGGGGTTGTTTGTTTTTGGGCAAGTCGTTTTATCTGTTGGTAAGACCTCGTCATTATTTACATCGGTGAGGGGAGAAAAAACAACCGGAACTTCCGCTAGATAGAAACGGAAGTAGGTACGTGGCTGCTTCAGCTGACAGTCTACATGATGGCGACAGAGGTTCAGAGCGGCGACCTCGACAGCGCTACTTCTAGCCGGCTCGAAGTTTCCATCGATGGCCTCACCCTCACTCCGGACCCGGAGGGCGAGCAGAGCCAGGCCGAAGAACCGGAGTCCATACCCACGGAACCCAGCAGAGATAAGCCGGGCGGCGCTGAAGGCGAAGATGGAGAGACTGCTAAATGTGCGATAGAGAGGAAATGGGGCTTTCCTCTGCTGGAGCTGTACGGAATGGCCCTTAAATTTTTTAAAGGTACTTCATGTTTGTTTCAATCGCCAAGCGGTGAGAAAGCTGCTCGAACAGTTTAAAGTGTGGCGCTCGCTGGTTCAGGCTAGCAGGTTGCTAGCATTAGCTGCTAGCTGCTAGCTGTCACCACCGGGACTGGTGCTACTGCTGTCAGCCTCGGTGTTACATTAGCTTCACGGCTAACTAGTATCTAACGCTGCTGGCCGTTAAAGGGTAAAACAACCACGGCACTTGTGAGTAGCCCCTTTGTGTCAGCTGATTTGCCGCTGTTGTCTCCTTTCTGGGTTTTTATCTTTGGACCAAAGAGGAGTGACTATACTTATTACCAGTTTGCATATTTCTATGCATCCTTCCTCCACCAAATGAGGAAGATTTCCATTCAAATTGAATGACAGCTTATTCTGGGATGTGTTCAGGAGCTTTTAAACACGCCCTCCCTCTGCTGTGACTGAAACGGGACTGCATAAGGTGGCAGCTGCTCTCAAAGATTTTTTTTTTCCTCCCAAAGTACTCAATGACAAGTTCCTGCTGTGCTGGAGGAATTATTATTCTGAGGATACAACTGCTGCATAGTTTTAGCTCACCACCCCTAAAAGCAGTTAACCACGTTTTCAGTCTATGGGGGGTTTATGTGACAGTTTGACTGACACCTGCCTTTTCAAATCACTCCTATGCTGCTACTACTTGTAGTACTACTTTTATGTGTGCTCTGGGAGCCATTTTTAGGCCTTCTGGACATGCTGGGATGCATTTAAGGCATACTGAAATACCCTAAGTAGTTGAATAATTGGAAAAAAATTGTGATATGTGTGGCTATTCTGCAGCCTGACCATTCTAGCTAGTTCTATATGTCTGCTTTACAAAAAGCCACAAATCCTGCAAAATACTGTGTCCATACTTTCCAGTCACCCTACACAAGTGTAAGCTGTATTGAACACTGGGCATTTGTGCTGTTTGTATTATGGCAGAACACTTGTGATGACTGTGCAAACAGGTTGGGGCCTGGCTGCCACTCTGTGTGATAGTAATCTGGGCTTTGTATTTCTTGTCAGTGTGTCAGACAGGGTTAGGTCTACTTGCTCAACTTGCTCAACTCAACTACCTAAATCTCCCTCTTGCCTCACCTTAAATCAAGTTTTAGCTATGACTAATGTTATCTCAGTGTTTAATTCTTAATGATTTTAGCCACAAAGAAGCTTGAAAAGTTTAGAGTGGGAGAGCACAGTTAGGAGTAATTATCTGCGCTTTACAGTCTTGGCACAAGAACATAACACTCCTGTACGCGGGAGTTTTTACTACCTTGTTGTGCACACAAGCTGCACTGTAGTATTCACTGCAGGTGGACATTAACAGGATTGCCTGCAAACTCATTGCTTCCACTTTGCTGCCTTCAGATAAAGATGGAAAGGCCTTCCACCCGACCTATGAGGAGAAGCTTCGATTGGTGGCTCTGCACAAACAGGTGTTACTCGGTCCTTACAATCCCGATGCTTCACCAGAGGTCGGCTTCTTTGATGTCCTGGGCAACGACCGCAGGTAACACCAGCTTACTTCTCTGTGTGTGTGTGTGTGTGTGTGTGTGTTCATGCATGTGACCTTTGGATTGTAGTGGACGTCTCAGTAATTTTTGCTTTGTATCAGGAAATAGACACTCGTGCATTTTCACTCATTAACAGTTTAAAATGGATTCAGACAATGGATGAAAATCATCCTGTTCAGAATGAAATTTAAAAAAAATAATGCACCTATTATTGTCTACATCTTGACCTGTGTGCAGGAAAGAGTGGGCTTCACTGGGTAACATGGAGAAGGACGATGCCATGGTGGAGTTTGTCAAGCTACTTAACAAATGCTGTAACCTCTTTGCCCCATACGTCACATCACACAAGATCGAAAGGGAGGAGCAGGAGAGGAAAAGGTGGGAGGATCAGCTTCTTTGTCCAAGGGACATTCATCTGCTAGTGTGTCTTAAATTTAGTTTCTACCTCAATTTGCTCTCTATCTAGAAAAGCTGGAAAGCTGTGGTTAGTTTGGGTGGATAGGTTATACAGTATTTGACCTTGTTAGAATGTCGTGATATTCATGTATATTTCACAGTTTGGGCTTTTGTTTGCATGTAAATTATGCATTTTTATCCATTTGCATTATTTAAATCTTTCAATTCTCTTCTTCAGGAAAGAAGAAGAAGAGCGTCTAAGGCGGGAAGAGGAAGAAAGGGAGCGACAGAGGCTGGAGGAAGAGAGACGGAGGCTTGAGGAGGAGGAAAGGCTTAGAAGAGAGGAAGAAGAAAGGAGGCAGGCAGAAGAGGAGAGGCTACGGATTGAGCAGCAGAAGTATGTGTGGTGTTTATATTGTTTCTTTTTTAATTTTATATAAAAGCATCCCTCTCCTTTTGTATTTATATCTGTAGGCTTTTTTTAAAATCACTTTTTATTTCCACGTATATTGTGAGACCGAAAACAAGGGTTAGTCCTGTGCTGACACTTGGCCCAAAGATGAAAATGTCACTACAAATCTGTCTGACTTCCTGTTGTTTTCCTGTATTTCCATTGTCATTCATTTTACTGTAACCAGACAACAGATAATGGCAGCATTAAATGCGCAGACAGCGGTGCAGTTCCAACAGTATGCTGCTCAGCAGTACCCAAACAGCCCTGAGCAGCAGATGAGCCTCATCCGTCAGCTGCAGGAGCAGCACTATCAGCAGTACATGCAGCAGCTCTACCAGGTCCAGCTGGCCCAGCAACAGGTAGGATGCAGAATCCCAACATAACATAGAGTTTTCACTGATTGAGTATTATTGTTCAATATATAGGATTTGCAGTTAATGTGGGAGTACTTAGAATAGATTAGAAGGATTGCCTGCAGGTCTTTCTTTGGCCCCAAATTCAATCTGATCAGTTTACCCCTGAGATTAGTCCCTTAATTAACTCTTCATTATCTGACTGAAAGGAATGTGTGTCAGAGCCTAGCAGCCGTATTATCTAGGATAGATTTAGTGTTGTTTTCAATTAGTGTAGAGATCCCTTGCTAATGAATAGCCTTCCTAACTGGGTGGTATATGTCTTGACAGCACACACCTTTATTCATGTCCTCTTTAATATCCTGACTGATGCATAAAACCTTCCTGTAAAACATCGGCCTCCCTGTAAAGTCCTTCCAGCTCAAGTGAACTGTTAAATTGCAAAGGAGTTATTGAAAAATAGCCAAAAATGTTTTAAACCTTTTGACTTGAATTACTTTATTTTATACCATTTTTAACAGCCAGGTGTGGTAAACAAAAACCTCAAACAAAGACTAAGATTAAAAATCCCTGAGCAAATCAGTTGTTCAAAAGCCTAGCCCTAGGTCTACTCGTATACAGCAAAGTGGAAAAACAGACCCTTCGGTTTTCGAGCTGTATAGGATGTTGCCAGAAGATGGAAATTTAATTGTTAATAATCTTATCCAACCCTAACACAGCCCTGGTGAAACTAGATTCTTGGTTTCTCTTTTTCATCCTAGGCGGCCTTACAGAAGCAGCAGCAGTCTGATTCAATGGTGCAGGGCACCCTAGAATCTAGCAGCTTCCACACAGGTGAACCCATCCCCGCCTCCTCAGCAGGACCGTTGTGTGCTGCTTCACCACAGACTGGAGAAGAAGCTCCAACAATCAATGGAGGCCAGTCAGACTCTTACTCAGAGAGTATGGATCGAGAGCCAGAGCCTGAGCCGGCAGAAGAGGTCTCAGAGAATGGGCCTTTATTAGGTTGGTGGGCTGCTCTATATCCATCTCAAAATAAAAGCATGAAATATTGGAGCAGCTAATGACTAGGGGTCAGACAGGGTAAGCTCTCTGTCAGAGCAGTGAAGCGGTCTGCCAAGCCTGAAACATGATGCTTATCTGCTGTGCCCTTGTTGATGTAACCTGGAGGGCAGCAGAGCTGGAACAAGCGACACACAATAATGTGTTGGTTTAGGTTTCATCCAGTCACATATTCCGCTTACAGGAGTAAAAGACGTCACAGTAGATATGCAAAAGTCCTTGGTGTGAATCCAAAACACATATCCCTTTCCAAATGACTTCCTTCTTCCTGTTCAGTGGAATGATAAATGAAGCTGGGGTAGCTGTGCCTGCAAAAACAAATCTTTGCTATTGTGCACATGGATTCTGGTTTTCTCTGATCGTTCTGAGACACACAGGTTTCCTCCAAGTTGAGCTTGTTTGGGATTCGGTCTGCATATGCTGGAAGGGAATCGCTTATTAGGAAATGTACTGTTTGTTTTGTGAGAAAACTGGTAGAAAATAGCAAAATAGATAATGTCTTCTCTTTCCTTTTGATTGCAGCAGAATCCCCACCAGTCATAGCTGCTCCTTCCATGTGGACACGGCCACAGATCAAGGACTTCAAGGAGAAAATCCGTCAGGACGCAGACAGCGTGATCACGGTGGGGCGCGGTGAGGTGGTGACGGTACGTGTTCCCACTCATGAAGACGGCTCGTACCTGTTCTGGGAGTTTGCTACAGACTATTACGACATCGGCTTTGGGGTCTTCTTTGAGTGGACAGACGCAGCCTCTGCTTCAGTCAGCGTGCACGTGTCAGAGTCCAGTGAAGAGGATGAAGATGATGAAGGTGAGGGTAGTTTTTTTTTTTTTTTTTTTTTTTACTTGCTGTACTTAAACACATTTTTTAAGCTTCTTATTATTATGTAAACAGCAGTTATGCATTACAGCCTTGAAGCTTCTCGCTTAATCATACCATGATTGGTTTGGTTAATTACTCATGCTGGATGCCCCCACACAACCCCTACAATGATTTGTTCTCCCCCCAGGATCGAACCAGGGTTAGGCAACTGTGTCAACCACTACTGTGACTGTTTCCTTTCACTGTTGGGTATAAGCCGTACAGCTGTTTTTGGTTTTTATATATAGTATATAGGGAATTTAAATAGTGAATTATATTGACATTATTTATAAGGGAATGTCTTCTCCCAGTGTTTTTCTAGTGGCAACACCTAAACTCTTATTTTGAAAGTTTAGTTGCCTCTAACCTGTTAGCCCTGACTGTTCCCCTCCTGTATTTTCCCTGCTCACCTGCTTGTTAGTCAGGTTGATCATCCCTCTCCAAAAAGCACTTTGTCCCATGGTTAACAGCGCTCCAGTTCCAGTATCTTGAACTGTAGCTGGCGATGGTGGTCATCCTTTTGCTTAAGAGAACTACCGTCAGTTCAAATGCTTGTCGTATCAGAATAGGCTGAGAACTGGTTAACTGTGTGTGACACTACTGCTGCCCTCTGCACAACAGAACGGTGGAGTCGGTCCACAGAACGAGAGACATGCGATTATATCACTTAGTGCTAAGTTATTTGTTACAAAACTACTGGGAAAATAAAATATTTGCTGAGAAATTTTTTTTTAAAAAAAGTGTCTGTCATGATGCTCATGCACTTCTGTACATGTACACACAAAGTCTGCATGAAGGCTGTCAATGCTCTAATTAGTGTTGTCTTGTGCTTTATTTCTGTGGCTTCAGTTATAAGCCTGTTTGAGAGATTAGTAACTAGTTTTCCATTAATATTCTTATCCTACACTTATAATTAATTATCCACTGACTCTTCCCATTATAACAAAAGTCCTGCCTATCTTTTGTCATATACAGGAAAGCATATGACTGAATACTGGCAGTCAAATTATTGAACAACATTGGCTTTTTTATTAATATTGATATTGTGCTGAAAACAGTCCAATTAAATGTTTGGATGCTTTGTCACCTTGAAGTTCTAGTGTGTTTTCTTTACCTCTTAACCTGTAAGGAATACCCACTGTTGGGCTCATTTCTTGGAATGTAATGCAAAAATCATACATCACAAAATTTATTCTTGTTTGCGCAAATAATGTATTGTTTTTTTTGTGTGTGTATTTTTGTTTATGTTTTGTTTTTTACCTGCAGGTGAGCCAACCAGTGAGGAAGAGAAGGCCAAGAAGGAGGCAGGGAAGCCTCAGGTGGATGAGATTGTACCGGTTTACCGGCGGGACTGTCATGAGGAGGTGTACGCCGGCAGCCACCAGTACCCAGGTCGCGGAGTCTACCTGCTCAAGTTCGACAACTCCTATTCACTCTGGCGCTCCAAGAGTGTTTACTACAGAGTCTACTACACCAGATAAGCCTGAATACAGACAAAAGGGGAGCCAAGGAGTGTGTATGTTCGTATATATAAATATATGTATGTACGTGTGTGTGTGTTTGTAAGGGGGGGAGGGTGAAGATTTGTGTGAAGGCAGCCTGTATTTGTGTGTATGTGTGCGTGTGTGCGAAGGAGGAAACTACCAGATTTATTCTGGATTAAACCACCAGAGGGAGACAAAGAGACACATCTGGAGTCCTAGTCTGGAGACTCGACTAATATGTATTTACTGTATGTGTACGCGTGACCCAAGATGCACCCATGCTAGATCCCGTTATCGAGCCCTTGGAAGAGGAGTGCGTATACCTGTTGTATATTCACCACCTGTCCTTGCTGCATTCACACCAAGCTGTAGGATTTTGCTCTCATGATATATTTCACCAGTTTCCCCCCCTGGGCTCCACTTAAGTCACCAAAGCCCGGCCCAGCACTGTCCGACACGGTGGCGTTGTGGCTGCTTGTGCTCCGAGTGATGCTATCATAACAACAAGTGGAAACTTGGCGGCTCCACGAGCCTATGTTTCCCTTTCTTTCTTTTCTTTTTCTGTTTGTTTGCTTTTGAGTGGAAAAGGTGGTTGTTTATCCCACGAGAACACAGAGGACAATGTTAGAAATCCATTTATTATTAAAGATGTGCTTCATAACACTATGCCTTTTACTCAGAGATCTTCTGGTCTTTGCCAAGTGTGTTCTCACTCATTTAAACAGCCCGGGTTCTCAAACCTGCTCATCCTTTTTGTTGTCACAGTGGTCTGGCACCCCTTTTCCAAAGCCACCGTACCTGTATGAAGATCTGAGAGGATTGTGAAGTGGAACGAGTGGTATTTTTCATCTTCTTCTCGCAAACGTTCTGTTTCTTATACTTATTTCGAGAGTCAGGTTACAACAGCAGTGTGTGTCTTTTTAAACTTGCATCATTTATGAAGGACCGGCAAGAAGTCATTCAGTAACATGGGTGTTGAAGGAGGGTGTGCAAAACATCATTCACATGGTAATTTATGGCTGTGAGCCTTATCGCCTGCAGAAGCGTCGCAGTGTAAGAAGTATAAAAGTCACATCGGTGTAAGAGTAATTTCCGTTCTCCCACAAATGTTTTTCCGTTTGAGTTTTTGCTCGTTGACAGTTCCTCATCATATATGTTGTTCACCACTTGTTAATTAAAGACTCACAAAAAAGAAAGAGCTTGTGTTGTCAATGTTAGCAGGGGGATTTATGTTTTATCATTCCTGTCTTCCTGTTCAGAGCTCTGACACGCACGTGACAATAAACTCAACTAACCATCCTTCTTCTTTTTTTTTTTCTTTCTTTTTTTTTTTAGGTCATAACACACTGTTACATCTGTGTAGAAAATCCATAACACAAAACGCTGTTTTGTCTACTTTTTTCCTTTCTTCCTCTTTGAGTTGTCATCTCAAGCATTATGAATTAAAAAAAAATAAAAAAGGAAAAAAGAGGTGATTATAATTGTGTCCTGCGTGACATGGTTGCTTACTAACATCTAAATTTTTTTTTTATTATTTGATTATTATTATTGAAAATGTAATTTAGATTCATTCTGTTCTTCAGCTACGCATGACATATGTACCCAACATCTGAGTGCGTTGTGAGAATTGCTGTATGAACTGTGCTCTCTGAATCAAAGTGATTGTCGAACATGGCAAGTGGGCGTCAAGGACATTTGATTTCACTTTATCACACTTTAGGTTTTTTTTTTTTTTTTTGTGTGTGTGTGTGTGTGTGTGTGTGTGTGTGTGTGTGTGTGTGTAAATGCAAAGCAACTTTAAAGACAGAGGCGGAGTATCTTGCAAGCCAGTTAACCCTCCAGTGTTTGCAGAGCATCATTATTTAATGACTCCTGCCTCCAAATCCATTCAGTGATTTGTGCAACAGAATGTCACTACTTGCGGCTCACACAAGCCCTAAACTTCAAGAAAGTCCCCATAACCTCAAATGTGATGTTTTTTTGTTTTTTTTTCTTAAGTTCTTGGCTCATCAAAGGGTTTGATTTGAGATGTTTAAGCCTTGTATGTAAATAATTCTATAAATGATGTTTATGTATGGGTTTTTAAATGTGGAAGAAGGCTGTGGGTTTTTGCGAATCAATGCACTGTAATATGACACGTGCATTTTACCCCGAATGAAAGTCCAAAACTTGTAGGAAGTACGAGACTCCCTTAACATAAAATTTCATTTTTTTTGTATTGTTTTAATGTTTGGATCTCTTATGATTTGCAAGATCTTTTGGGCATATATTTAATCTTGATTAAACGTATCTTCATCTCTATAATTGTCTGCTTATTGCTGCTTGCTCTGGTTTCTACAGCACCAAGGCGTCAGCAGAAAAAGCACAAGTGGATGTAACTCATTTAACAGTAAGGCAGCGCCGGTTCACTCACAGTTGATTACCCATGTGCTTTCTTTGCAGCGACACAAGCTCATGGGTCTTGCCTCCCAGCGGATAAGTGGCGAGAAGATTTGTATTTTAAACAAACAGAGGATGCGGGGAATGTGAGGACACCAATAAACGGCCTTGGAACAACACGCCACTGTCAGGCTTGTTCCTTTTTCCACCAGTTGTAAATGTGTCATCCTCACGCTGCTTTCCTGTCAAACACAATTTGTGCTGAGGGAAGGACAAATGCGGATATTGCTCATGCCTGAGAGAACAATCCACTTAACTTTGTGTTTTCTGTGTATGCAGGGTGTCTCAATATTCAGAGCGGTGGGGGCATAAATCCAACATTTCACATGCAAATATTGAGCAACGTGCTACTAAACCATTGCCACATAGAACATATTGAGTAATGAGAAAACGGTGAAAGTGACAGGAATGCTTGCAACTATCCTGGAAGTTGCAGTATTCACTAAAAGACACCAGGGGGCGCATTAATAGCTACAGAGCAGAGACAGGACTTCATCCACTGAACTTGTGGCCTGTTAATTTTAAAAGTGAGTTGAGGGGATGGTGTGCCCTTGAAAAGAGCTGTGAGGAATTTAAAGAGCAGATATGGGAATGTCAGATGGTGAACAGAGGAGCTGGACAAACATGCCATGTGCACACACTGAGGTCATAAATTACAGACAAGTGTTCAGAGAATGTGTTACCATGAGGTTATTTTAAATGGTATGAAAAAAACTTATGTCTATTTGCTCTGTAATAACTGTGGGCAAATTTCCCTTTAAAAATAAATGTGCAACAGACAAGAGAAACATTAGCGAAATAGCAAGAAAATAACATGACTAGCTCAAAGTATCCAGACTATGCTACCTACATATCATTTTGTTAACGCCATGATTTTTTTTTCAGCTGACTTTCATGAATATGAGAAACTGAGAAACGATCTGAGACTTACTAAATCAAAATAGCTAAAAATGTAAGAAATTGAAATAAACTCTAGAAATAATAAAATACATATAATTACATTTGTGTCTGACAGTAAAAATTCTTTTTTTTTTCCTTTTAAAAAATCTCGACGTACTCAAAATTAGTGTGACAGGTACTAGCTTAAAATGCTAAGACCATTTAAGCTGACTCAAATTTTTTAATTTATGGATGGCATTTTTTTCAGTTGCAGAAAAACGAAAATAATAAATTAATAAAATGAATGTTTGTGTCCGACAGTTATTTATTTATTTATTGGGGGGTTAATGTACTTATGTAAAGTCAGGGTTAGGGTTGATGAGAGACTTACTAACTCTATATAAATATATATATAATAAAAAGACAAATTATTAGAATTATTAAGTCAAACCATTTGAGAAAGATTTTAATTTTGATTTCAGATAATAAATAAATAAATAAATAATATGATCCAGGATCTACAGCTTCCAGGCTTCCTGCTCGTTTCCTTCCTTGTTCCGTTTTCTGAAGAGCTCCGGTCCTTGTTTTGTGACAGGCCGCTCTCTCCGGAGGGAGGCAGGTAAACTCTCTGCGCTTCTTTCTGGCTCCGGCTCCACTCGCTACAGGTGGTTGTAGTATTTTCCGGGTTTTTATTTGTACTTTTCCCTACTTTTCCTTGTGATTTTTTTTTCTTTTCAGCCTGCACTGTGTCTGGTTGAATTTGAATAGACTTTAGGAGGCAACGTCTGCAGTGTACAGCAGCACAAAGTCCCCATGCTTTGAAAATCAGAATATGGCGGGATTCAAGGATTATTCCTCAACCGCGGGGAGGGAGTTCGTGTTGGGTTTGTTTTAAAGCTTTGTTTTTCTCGGCGTGAACACTTTTCGGTCCCGCTGGAGTTATTGGTATGAAATAAATATGCCCTTTCACCAGAGGACTATCGAGCCCCGCCGTGTGAGCAGGCTATCGGCGAAGAAGGATGGCTGGAAACCTAGGGAAGAAGCCGGCAAACGCAAACTGCGAAAACCCGTTTTGTTCTCATCGCTGGATGAGGTTGGCTGTCATACGCTGACTAACGTAATACATCAACTTTCCGACCTTTCCCGACATGCCAGCGACATCTTCCTGGGCATCGAGATGGAGGCGGGGATGGTGTTTAGAAGATCCTGCAGGATCGAGGAGCGCCTGCAAATTCTGCAGGATGAAGCCCACAAGCTTGATCCCAAGAAAATCAAAATCCGTGAGTCTGCACTGTAGTCCACTTGTTTTTGTCCCTCTTACTCTACTGATCTTTCGGCTCCAATCACTTTAGCTTTTTATGAAATGCTTACAAGCCACTATAGAGCACTAAATGAGACCCAGAGACATGCAAAAATGCATGCAGTGAGTTCATATTTGTAGATATGTTGTGAATGTTATGTATGATTCAAGAGTTTAAATATGTCTGTGTGAGAGAGGTGCGTCTACCTTCTAGTTTTTCCTGTTATGATAACATGTGCAGTAGTGTGGAGAGGTCCAAGGTGACTGTCATGATTTGTCTTTTTAAAAGAGTCAAAGAGGAGTGACCACTGACTCCTGCCCACATGGCTTTATTTGCCTGATTGGGACTTATGTTAACAGGGGCCTTGTGTCAGAAATGATGGATATCCTCTCAACATACTGGCCATCTGTATCCAGGTCCTCAAAGGGCACTGAGATCCCAGGAGACCCCTCACCTTCCTCATCTCTCCTTAATGTCCATAAAGCTGATAAACACACAGACAAATGGAAAATCAATTTCTTTACTTTTGAGGTTTTGTGATTTGTTTAGCCTGCTTTTATTAAAGCTCCCTCCTTTAGGAGGGTTAAATATTAACTGAGACTGACTCATGCTCTGGTGACTGTGCAAGCAAGACTGAGAGATAGGCCTGTCATTTTATCTGCTGTGCTGCAGACCTGAGGCAGAGCCTTTGAATGACTGCATATCTGCCTCTCGACACCTATTTAAGACTCTGTTATGTGGTAATGTGTGTAAACCCAGCAGTTAAGGGATCATGTTTTCTATTGAGTCCCTGCCTCTTTTTCTTATCTAACTTGCTTCCGAAATGTATTGCAAAGTAGTGTTGGGAAGACTGGTGCAAAGTCCTCTAAACCCAAGTGAAAGAGGAGGATTTCATCTCTGACTCACTCACTTTTGTTTCCTTTTTACTGTCCTTCCTCCTGCATTTGATCTGCGTCTGTCCATCCTGCCCTGTGTCTAAATATGACTCACCCTTTGTCACACAAACACACACAGGTTCAAAAGTGACTGCAGAGAAATGATAAGCCGAACAGGCAGACAGATCCCAGACAGAGGTGAATGGGTGTAGGGGTGCCCACTACATGACAGCAACCAGTCCCAGTCATGACTCGACTGCTCCCATTTTCTGTACCTGTTGGAAGTTTTGATGCGGTTTTAGGCGGGACTGGGAGCTCTGTCTGAAAGGGTTTGTCTCATTTAAAGACCTGATTCATCGGAAGCCGAAGACGAGGTGTGAGAGAGTAGGCAGGAATGCGGTGTGTTACGTCGCAATCTGCAGTTCCCACACGCCCTCAAGGCCGTGTGTTAGGTTTACGGAAGCGCTGAGTCTAGATTTATTACAACGCAGACACTGAAGCTCAACGCCAGCTTTTTCCACACATGGAAACACCTGCATTTTTTTTAAGTGCCCTCCAGCGTTAATCCATGAAAAGAGTCCTGGATTTGAATATGCCAGAACACCTGGCAGAGTTACTTTGAATTTGGTATTTGAATAAAAGTTACTGTGTCATGCGCATGACTCCAGGAAACAAAGCATTCTTTGCCATGTTGTGCTATTTTACAGCTGTTTCTCACTGGTTTACAAAGTGAGGAGCGGCTGCTAAATGACAGTGTTTAGAGTTGGTGTTTACCTCAAATCCTTGATGAGACATAATGGTATGTTGCTTGTTGGGTAGTGCTGACTACCCAACCCTGAGGAATGCACTGTATTACATAAATTTACCAGCCTGCTTGTAAATATCTGCGGCTGGTCACCCTGTTGTCTTCTGCTCCTGTGGCTCAGGGTTCCTACCCTAACCTCAGAGCTCAGAGTCAGATCATGTTACTGGTGAGGGGCAAGAAGAGGGGCTCTTGTGCACTGAAAGACTGACATTGAAAGAAGGGCGAAGTAAGAGTGTGTACGTTCGCGCACTCCTATCTCTACACTCAATGTAATCAGTGGCAGTTTGAACAGAGACATGATAGGAAAATGGGATTTCCTCATTGTGTGTATTTTGTCTGCTTTATTCCACTGTTGATCCATGTGTTCTGAAGGAGCGGGCCCCAGAGCAAAGGTCACAGGTCATCCTCTCGTGCCTCAGCGGGGAACACCTGACACTCAGAGTCAAGAGTTTAAACAAAGTCTAGTTTGGTTAGCTTGGATTTCTGCTGGCTGCCAACAACAGCCACTCCTGCTAAGTTTGGCACATGGATCTCGTTTGCTCCACCCTGGTGTATTGCTTGTATTAAGTGCAATTGTATTAATAATATTAATAAAGCTAATGCCATGGATACTAGAAATAAAAGCAGTTTCAAGTCCCTTAACCATGCTGTTTGTTCCAGATGAAGATGTATTATTATGCTTTTACTAATCCAAACATCTATCTCTCTAGCTTTCTCATCAACACTTGATGTTTTTGGAGCTCATGCTGATACACAGACTCATAAATACAGTTCAAGTCAGACACCGTTCATTGACAGTATCCCTCCACTACCTATTTCCTGTCATTTCTCCCCCTTCATCTCTACAACCCATCTTTTGTTCCTCATGAGAAAAGTTCGGCCTTGAGAACCACGCCAGGCTCTGCTTCCCCCAGAGGTCTGCGCACCTCTGTACACCGAGTAGCCATCGCTGCGATGTCACAAGCTTGACTTTTACTTGAAGTGTGAATTTAGCTATATATTAAAAACGTATTATTTTCTGCCAAATATAACTCTGGGTTGATTTGGGAGTATGCTATTTTAATGTTAAAAGTAGGTCATACTACTGAAGGTTAACTGGAGAAAGGAGAGACTTGGGGCCTTCTTTTGTCAGTTAACTTGATGCCCACTAGCAGACGCGCGCACACACACACACACACACACACACACACACACACACACACACACACACACACACACACACACAGAATAAAAAAAGCATGTTTCCAGCCGACCTGCTAATGTCTACAGTATATCTTGTCTCCCATACACACACTGACATACATGTTAAGTGCCTGGACATTCCTCCTCCTATCCCTCCGATATTTATAGGCATAGTCTTTGCCTGATGCTCTTTCATGAGTAGCAATGTATGCTATCATGTTTAGGGTGTGTTGCTATGTTCAAGTGGTTCTTCTTGTGTTGGGAGGGGGAGTTCATCCTCAGAGTGGGACTGCAATCAGTTATTCAGATAATAACAGTGGAACTGCTTGACTGAGATCAAAGTTGCGTCCATATCAAAAGCCAACGAACAACAAATTAGTCGTGCCTGGATAAACTAATTGGTGTTTGTGGCTTTTTTTTAACCCTCTTTTCCTGTTTGCCACACAAATGCACACTCACATGCACAGCCCTGTTTATCCTACCCCAGTTCTCCCTAGTCACTATTCACTCTGGCCCACTGTGGTCCTCTTCATTCATCGATAGAGAGCAGTCATTACGCAGCCAGAATCCACAAGTCAGTTCCCACAGCGCTCGTTCCAACGCCGGCAGCCTGGCCTGGTTCTAGAGGTCGACCTTCTCCCATGAGGAACAAAAGAGATGGGTATAAGAAATGAAGGGGAAAAAGTGAGAGAAAATGAGTGGGAAGGGGCTGTGGAAGTGGAGGGATATTGCCAGTGAACTGTATCTGACTTGGACTGTGTGTATGAGTTTGTGTGTTTGTATCTACAGGCAGTGCTCTCTCACGGCTCCGAGCAGACGCCAAAGGATTTAGATACATCCCTGTCCCGAGCACAGAACATGGGTCAGCTTTAGGACCTAAAATTTATATCACAGTATTCATTATATCATAGTTGTATGTTTTATTGTCTCTAATGAACTTGTGAGTGTGCATGAATGGATAGAGCTGCCTTATAGTGTAAAAAGAGCCTTGAGTGCTTAGTTAGAGGGGTTCATCCAGATTCATCCTTGTGGTTAGTGTGTCCTGTGCATAACCTGTCTGAATAATATAGTAGTTCATTGGGTCACTCTTTAAACGCGCTAAAATCAAAACATCTGTGTGTATTAAGTGTGCTGTAAAATCCATGCTGTGGCACCCTGGCACTGAGGAAGTGTTAAAGATGAAAAAAGAGTTGTTCCTAATTTAAAGTGTTTTCTTAACTGTAGGATTTAAATATGTCTTTGCCTGTGTAAACACATGAATTTCCTTCAGTGGGCTGCGTTAGCATAAAATGCTTGTTGATCATCACTTATGATGTCCTGACACCAGATTCTACTCAGTGCTGTCTTGCAGTTTCTTAAAACATAACCTGTCAGAGACAGATTTGCTGTTGATGGTGGGAGACAGTCAAGTTAATAAGGAAACAGCTAAATTTAGATTTGTGTATATGCGAGCGCTGCCCTGACTGTGTGTAAGCCCCGATTCGAGCCACAAGATCATTCTTACAGTATACAGTAGTGTATTTTATCACTTATTTTACACCAGTAGAAGATGATAGGCCTAAGCTGGTTTTCGCATTTTGTGGTAATCTGGTTGGTTCATGGCTCCATTTCCTGGCCGCTTCTCCTCCTCACTTGTGTCACTCAACTGCAGTTGTAATAGATCTAGGGATTTCCTGAGCAAACCACATGTCATGAGAGACCTTACTTATATAAAGTAATAAAAATATCACATCGGTGTTGGAATGGCAGCAGATGAAAGCCCTTATAATCTTGGTTGATTTGTATCTCCACTTGTGAAAGACCAAAAATATCCTCGAATTGGTGGATATGTTTGCGATTACAGTTTTGCTAATAGCAGATGCTGATTATAGCACTTTTTTCTTTTTTTTTTTTCTTTTTTTTTTTTGTTTAAAGGTTTTTTTTGGTTTCCGTTTCTGTCTCTAAATATAAACTTAACTAAACAAATTGCTAAGCTGGATCCCAAATATTCACTAGATGTACCTTTTCAACTTTTCGTTAACACACAAATAAAGGAAAAATCCAGTGGGTGTAATTTTTCTGGGTGGCAGTGCCTTGTTAATGTCGGGAGAGCGTCCAGACTGCTTCAAGCTGATAGGAAGGCAACAGTAAGTCAAATAACCACTTGTTGAAGAAGTTATGCAGAAGAGCATCTCTGAACGCACAAAGCAGATGGGCTACAGTAGCAGAAGACCACACTGGGTGCCACTCCAGTGCCAATGCCACAGCCTACCTGAGTATTGTTGCTGGTCACATCCATCTCTTTATGACACAGTGTACTGATTGGATAACTTGTAACAAAGATTAAAAAATCCCGAACTGGTTTGGTGAACATGACAATGACTACTCGAATGATCTCCACAGTCACCAGATCTCAGTCCAGTAGAGCAGCGGTCCCCAACCCCCGGGCCACAGACCGTAACTGGTCCGTGAGTCATGTGGTACTGGGCTGTGAGAGTTGAGGCTTGGGTGTGAAATTTACGGTTTTCAGGGCTTTTATTGTTTTTTTGGGGGGGTATTTGTTTTAATCGTTTTTATTGTTAACTCGGTTTCCCTGGGTCTTTTCCCGTGTGTTATGAATAAATCTTTTTTCTGTACTGGTACTGGTTTTGTTTTGTTGTATTTATCCGTGACACCTTATGCTGATGGCAGTAAACTTAATTAGATAAATCTGTCTCCCTACTGTTGAGATTTCATTGTTGCTGTCGACACACAAACATGCGAACATCTCCGCAGTCAGAGAGCACCACATGATGGACTTATAGGTTAGTAAGTCGGCAATTGAGGGTGCTGTGGGGTAATCCTGGGTTTAACCAGCATGCAGGGAGATGAACAAGATTTAATCCCCACTGTCGTGACCTCTGCCTGAGAGACAGGATGCAGTGGGACATCCTCAGGGCTGCGTGTGTTTTTTGTGGTACATTTTTTTTTCAAATATCTGTTTTGATGTGTGTATTTGTACACTCAAAGGCCTTTACACAGATGCATTACATTTGGACTGCTGCTGGAAAATTCAAGTCGAGGTCACGGTCGGGTTTTTACACAGCTATTGTTTTTAGAGGAAAAGTGTCACAAATAGCCTGATGTTCGTTCCCAAATGTATTTCCTATGGAGAGACAAACAAAAGCTGAACCGTCAGCAGATCTCAAGTGAAATCGTGTGTTCGCCTCTAGACCACAGAAACTAAATATATGCAAATATACCTTTTTTTTTTAACATGAAATATTGCAAAACATTTTCACAGCTTCTGTGTGAGTGTAAAATGACATTTCAGCAAATTTTCAGTGGCTCTCCTTTTTGCCTCAGCTTTCCCTTCCTCTGTTTTAAAGTCTCTTCCTCGCTCACTCCCTTGCTCTCGCTTTCTTTTCCTGTTGTTTCATATGGTTTCCAGACCTTTCCTCTCTCATCTCTGTCCATCCTCTACACTTTGATGTCAACCCTTATACTGCCATGCTGACCACAACAAAGACAAGGACCACGCTCACACTCTCGACTTTCTCTTTTTATAATCGCTTTTTGTCACGCTCTTTTCTCTCTTCTTATCTTCTGTTTTTCCTCCAGCTATCCTTTTTTCCCCTTTAAAGCATGTGTTCCTTTTTAAATGTGTTTGATGCTCATTCTTGTCTTTATTTTAAATTTATTGTTGTAATTTTATATTATATAGCAGTTAAACAGCTGTTATTACATGCCTCATGACTGACTAGCTGGACTTACTGATCTTCAGATCATCTGCTATCAGTGTTTACAGTAGCTTGAGTTTACAAGATTTATGAATACCCGGAAGAATGTGTGTATATGCTGTGTCCATATATATCTGGTTAGAGCCTTCACAGTGAGTAAAATAAACTCCAGGAATGTTGTCCTACATGTTTTTGTCTGGCGTCCAGGGAAGCCTTTTGTAGATATAGCAGAACAGTGAGAGTAAGAGAGAAGCAATATAGTTTATTGCTGTGCATGAGTGAGATGAGTTATTCTTAATTCAGAAAAATCTACAAGATATCCAAAGATGAAGGCGTGAATTTCCTACTAAAAGTTGCATCTTTAGATTTCATCTTTTTTAAAATCTTTTATCTTGACTCGTACATTTATGTAATACCGTGCACTGCTATCTACTGTATCTTGCATGTGTTATTACACATTATATACTGTAAAGCAACCTGTAGAGAAAAACATGTTTGCAGTTGGTATAAAGTGATCCATAACAGGGCATATTATGAGGTTATCAACCTTGCTTTGACTTTTTTTCTTTTTTTGCAAAAGGGACAACAGCTGCACAGTGGTGGCAAACCTGCTGCAGCATTTCATGTTTATTTTATGACATTAAAGAGTAAAAAAAAAGTGTCACGTAAAGCTACACAAACATCTGTTGGGAGCAAAATAAAGGATGGATTTTATCAAGTATTAGATTATGGTTTATCAGTGATGTGTACAAGAGGCAGACGGAAGGAAGAAGATGGGCCGACAGGGAGGCACATCCATTCCATCCAGTACATAATGACATACTGCAGCAGGTGGGAGCTCATCTAGCAGGAATATAAAGGCTATTGTTATCCTGGATCTGCACTAAAACTGCACTCAAGGCCTGGAAACGCACCATACACACATGTACGCTCTGACTGAATGGCTGCCTGAGGAAAAATAAACAAGGATTTTCTGCCACATCTGTCACTTGTGCCACTTAACCAAAGCTCACACAGGAACACACAGGCAGAAGCACGCAGGTCGTGCACTCCAACTCTGTTAGTGGTATGTAGTGTCTATCATTAAAAGAAATGAAATGTAATGGGCCACTTGGCAGCAAATAACACTGTCTGCAGAATATAGATCACATGAAGCCAAGGCTTCAGATTAGATGCAACAGATGACTTTGGGGTAAATTGAAATATTTGCATTTTAAACCTTGTAACGGCAGAGGCTGGGGTGAACCTCCTGCTATATTTGGACTGACTGATAAGTCTTCAGAAACAGCTGTTGGCTGGCTTTTTTCAGGCATATTTTTAGTCCCGTAAACACTGGTGACATTAGCCAACTTGAATATCCTCCGCTGAATAAACAAGTTGCGGGACAAGAGGGTCATCAAGGTTTTTTTTTTTTTTTTTTCTTTCTTTGTAGACTAGCAGATGTAATGTTTAATACTTGATGAACATCTCAGGATTTGTTTATTCAGACATGTGCATTTTGCAACTGACACTTCTGGTTGAACCCGTTGCTTGTAATTTATAGTCCGGCAATAGAAAAATCAGTTGACGGTCTTAAAAGTATGTGGTTTACAAAAACAATATAAGCTTAGGTTTCACCAGCTGTGTGATGGAAACGTTTCAGGCATGCATCAAGTGTCAGCTATGTTGGTTTGAGGTGATGACGGTCTGAGGGAAGTTGTTGGGTAAGCTTTGTAGTTTCACCCTCAGTTTTATTTGTCATATGTAAGCTAGGACAGGGTCCTTGTGTTTACTGATGCTGCTGGGAAGATTGTTAGAATGGTAAAATCACTATGTATCCTGAAGGAGCCATAGTTTTTTAAAAAACTGGATCAGGTAACCCTGAACTCTCTCTTAGTTATGCTCTAATAGGCCTAGGCTACTGGGGGTTTCCCATGATGCACTGAGTGTTTCATCTTCACACACCTCTTTTCACTCACTATGTCAGCAGTTCCCAACCTTTTTTGCGCCATGGACCGGTTTAATATCAGACAATATTTTCACGGACCGGCCTTTAAGGTGTCGCGGATAAATACAACAAAATAAAGTGATATGACCCACACAAAAACGGTGGTATTTTGTAAATATAATAATAAATGCAAATTCACTGTGTAATTGTGTAACTTTATTAGCAGCGTCCTCCTGAAATGCGCCAACAACGTTGAGAGTAACATCCTCCTCTCTGCCCCTTAACGCTCTCTGGTTGCTATGGTAACACTTAAATATTTCTTTCAAAATAAGACACACAACTACAACACGGGAAAAGACACAGGGGAACCGAGTTAACGATAAAAACCCTGTAAACCATAAATTTCACACCCGAGCCTCAACTCTTGTGGGCCAGAACCAGACTGCTCACGAACCAGTACCGGTCCGTGGCCCAGAGGTTGTGTTTATGCACCACTTTGCATTTAATCATTAGTTATTATTAATCTCGGTCTCTTCCACGGTGTCTATCCCCCCTTGACCCTCATCCCTAACCTGTCACGGCAGATGGCTTGCCCTCTCTGAGTCGGAGGTTACTTGATACTTGCTAACAGGAGGTTGTGTGATTGTTGGGATTTTCTCTGTATTGTTGCACGATCTTTACTTTACAAAATAAAGTGCCTTGAAGCAGCTGTTGTGATTTGGCGCTACATAAGTACATTCAATTATACATTACATTAGTCTGCCTTGGGGAATCATTCCATATAATGGCCTTCAGTTTCATTATGCCTGCGATCTCTAATTATTTGTATAAAAAAGTCTTAATTATGTATTTCATCAGGAACTTTTCTCTTGATTTTTTTTTTTTTTCAAAAATGTTTATTTTTCTTTTCTTTTTGTCAGAGCTGTAACATAATCTGCCACCTTCCTGGCAGTGGTCAGGAGGTTCATTGTCATCCTCTTGACCTAGGTTATTTAATACAATATACATACCCCACTCCCTACTTTATGGCTCCCTTTAGTGATTACATTATGTGGCTTTGGTTATTGCATGTTTGTCTGGTGATTGTATGGTAAACAATGGCCTGTGCCACCTTACTCGTCACTGTTTCCATTAGACCTATATTAACATCAGAGCACAATGGAGCGAAGAGGCTTGCTGAACTGCAGAGTTTAGTAGAATCTGCTGATCACTTTGACTTGTTGTTTTTTTTCCCTTGTTTTTTGGCTTTAAACTCTTTAACGCTTGACTTTCCTGATGCCTTTGCCGTCACCTTAAAGAGAAGTTGAAGTAAACAAAATTCAAGACGTATTGTGCAGCCATTACCTGGTGGATACCAGCATACTTTAGGTTTACCCATATTTCTTTGAGTAAACCTAAAGTATGTCAGCTTAATGTTGGTAAAGATCATAAAAAATCTTCACCTTGCCCTGTTAGACTGAACAGTAACTGTCTTGACTCATCACCATAAATATCTAAGCTCACCCTGACAAATTTTACTGGCTCATAGAGCTGGGCGATATGACCCAAAATTCATATCTCGATATTTTTTAGCTGGATGGCGATATACGATATATATCTCGATATTTTTTTTTAAGCCATAAGGTAAGAACAAAAAGAGAGTTTAGTCAAAGCTGTGTCCCAGATGTCACACAGGCACTTTTATTAACATACAGCGTAGATGTACATGAAGAAATTACTCAAAAATAAATTATCAGCATTTATTAAATAATAATGCTCCATAAATAAAAGAAACACAATGTTGTTTTTGTGCATAACAAAAAGCTTACAATTGTGCAGTCAAAATGTAAACTAAAAGACACTGAGCATAATAACAAAGAGACAGATTTCACAGCTGCTCTATTCCCAAGTTCTACTGCGTTACTGACAGCCTTGAGTTTGAAATCCTCTTTGTAACCACGTCTCTTAACAGGTGCCATTTATGGTTCTTATACACACACAATACGGTAATATTACGTTGAAGCACAGTATGTATCACTCCGCGAGGCTCCACTATGGTAGCCGTAATGCTCCGACAATCCATCAAGCGGTGCGGCTCCGTAGCTTACCAAAGTCGTACTAAAACATTTTTTGACAGATTGCTGAGCGCCCTGTACCACATAAAAACGGTTCGCGGTCAGTAAGCACAACCAGAATTCATACATAAGGTGCACTGTCGATTTTTGAGAAAATGAAAGGATTTTAGGTCATGCAGCCCCTGTGGGCTGCATGTCGTTAGCGCGGTTAGCTCGTTAGCGCGGTTAGCTCGCTAACACGTTGACGCCGTCCAGCCCCACGCACGGGGCGATCCGCGGTAACTCGTTAACGGAGATTTGCCGTGTTCATCTTGTCGTTGCCTGCAGGTGAAGCTATGGGGGAGGAGGAGTTGTGTTCAGTGAAGGAGAGGCGAGGCCCAGTAACGCAGCGTAGAGACAAAAATGGACGAAAGAGAGGCAAACTTGCGGCTCCACAAGTATAATTATAAAGTAACATATACTATATCGATATAAACGATATTGTCACATCTTATATCTCGTATGAAAATATATCGATATTTTTAAAAAACTCGATATATCGCCCAGCTCTACTGGCTCATTTTCAACGACCCACAAATTCGCCAGAATTGTTTCTCTTTCTGTCTGATTAGTCACTAAGATGTATGTGACTTAACATGAGACTGTTCTCTCTCTCTCTCTCTCTGTCTCTGTTTCGATCATCTGTATTGTTAGTTGCAGTGGCGTGTCTGGTGTTTTTTTTGTTTTTTCACCTTGTGTGTGTCATCGTAGTAAAATTTTTTCCCAGGGATGCCTACTGTAGTGGAAATTGCGACAAATGTAGGACTGAGAACTTTGACAGGTGTTTACACTGCAAGTCTGGACTGATTTTGTCGATATGATAACATCACAACTGTGGCAGATGCATGACTACTGAATAAGAGATAGGAGGGAGGATGAAGAGTCCTGTTTTTTCCATTTTCAGTGAAGTTTCCTATTCCCTCTCAGATAATTAAGTATTTGGTTTGGAAGTCCTCTCAGACTGCAAGCTCAAACTCTCAAACAGTTAGAAGAAAAATTCCTGCGAGTGCAACAGGTGTAAAGATGCATAGTGAGAGTTTTGAGTTGTTTTGTTTACTTCGGTAATTTCTTTTCAATTAATTACTCAAATGGGCATCAGTATGATGCTTTTGTTTTTCCTTCTTTTGCCTGAAGCACTTTCTCGGCTCATCATTAATCACTGTCTCGCTGCAGAAGGCTCCATGGTGTTTGCATGTGTGTCTGAGAAAGTGTGTGTCACTGTGAAATATGACATACTCCATAAAGGAATCCCCATTGACTACTGAATCTTCCTCTGTAGCAGCTTTAGCTGTCTGCCTCATCCACAGAGACCTCATTGTGCATATATGTGTGTGTGTGTGTGTATCTGTGTCTGCGTGTGTGCCTTCACTTAAACTTATTTGTGCTCTTCCAGTCTTCCATTCATCAGTATTAGGGTGGCCTAGTGATGGAGTGGTTAACACTGTCACTTCACAACAAGAAAGTTACTGGTTCGAATGCTGGCTGGTGGCTTTCTGCTTTGAGTACATCCTCTGGGTACTTTTTCCCAGAGCTCTTTCCATGGATTTTAGGCTAATATTGTTCTAAACTGGCTGTTGATGTGCAGTAGGTACACGTTTGAACAGAACAAAATAAAATGCTGTATGAATGTATGGATAAAATGTGACTTTTTATGTGAAGTGCTTTGTTAATGAGAATTGAGAAGCACTATATAAATTTGAGTACATTTACAGTAAATTCTCTGTTTTACCAAGGCTACTACTGCCTGAGTGTTATTTACATTACCAGTGACATGTGTGAACTGTGTGTTGTGGCATTTTTGCCTATGTTTGACCCAGTATAGCCAGAGGATGTAGCTATTACAACAACAGAATACTGTTTATGTCTCTCCACTCTTTCCTTTTCTTTAGCCTGTTTACTCTGTGTTAGTTCTCTCATTTTTCTTTTTTCCCCACACCTGTTTCAGATGTTGTTTGAACGATTTATTTTAAATGCCAATGTCGGTTGAGTCACTGACACATCACATGGCAATTTTTTTGCCCCTAAAAACATAGCTGGAGCACATTCACTGATAGTGCCTTGTCAGTGTTCTTCATGTGCCTTATTTATTTGTGCTAGATTTATTTTTGTTACAGTTTTACTAATTTTTACTTTCACAGCCGCCAGCTCGGATTGTTAAGTCAGGGTTGGTGGCGCTGCTCTGACCTTCAGAGTTGAAAGTCTGACTTGAGAGGGTGTTGCAGCTGAAAGTTCCAACTGAGAACTTGGAAATTATGACTTCTGACTTCAACTGAAATCCACTGTTACTACCACTCTTAGAGTAGTTGGCAAGTGTCTGCAGACAAGTTGACATCTTCTATACAAACTACTATGGATGTTTTCTTTTTAGCACTGTATACCTCTTTGCAACCAGTTTCCTTACAACTTGTGGTTGCCAAGGAGTCGGTGAAGAATCTCTAAGCCTCGTCTTAGGCAAACAACTTCATAATGACTGCCAACAACCTCCACCAACCACTTGCCAACCTGTCAGGGAATACGCTTTTTTTTTCTTCTTGCAGCTGATGGTTTCCAGGGGTCGCCGATCAGTGTCTCGGGCTGAATAACTGTGGCCCAACAAACAGCAACAGAATTTTGTTTATTGTTGTGATTTTGTCTGTTAAACATGAAACTTGCCTAAGGGGGGAAAATGAGGTTCAGGGACTGGTTGCAACATGTGCTGACATCTATCAACACTCAGAGAAGAATAATAACTTGGATAAACACATGTAAACAATAAGTCACTGGCCTTGAAGTGGTAATGTGGGCTCTCAATTGTGCTTTTCAGTGCATGGTTTGTGGATCATAACTCACACAAAGAGGAAATAAAACTAGTGCTAGACATGCACAGTGATCGTCCTTGGGCATAGGGATTCACTGTTCCTCAGTAAACCTCAGCATGTCAGAACACTCAGCTTTATTAATGTTAATACTTGATGATTATGAGATGATGTATTTATTCTGGTTTTTATTGGTGCTGTTGTGTTTGACTCGATCACACATTCACGAGTTTGTTGATAAGTTGCTTGGAGACAAAACAAGGTTCTAATTGTGATTAGCCAGTGCACAGATTTGTTCTTAGCGTGGTTGGCCACACACAGCAGCAGAACTTCCTCGAGTCAAAACACCTGTTAAGTGAAAGTGGATAGAGTAAAGGACACGGCTTGCTTCAACGGTCCGATTAAATATGTTTCAGGATTGTTGCATTATTGACAGAGAGAGCCGCTGAGAGAGCAAGGGACCAAATTTATTGATTTACTTTACAAGAAAACTGTTGAGTGTGTGTGTGTGTGTTCAAAAGAACAAGAGAGGACAGTAATCGAGGCCCTCCCTTGCCGAACAGTGAGAAGGGATTTTTTTGGAGTCGGTGACGGGGATTATGGGGAATATTATTTCATATGGCTACAGAATGGTTAATCTCCTTAAGCTCTGCTGGAGTCTGCACACCCATTCCAGTTACTGCCCATTAACGGAGGCTCCATGTGAAGCTGAAAAGACCAGGAAACAAGGGTGTGTGTGTGTGTGTGTGTGTGTGTGTGCGTGTGTGTGTGTCTATAAAATACTTGTTGGTTTATAAATGTTGAAAGATGGTTAGAAACATGAAATTATGGATAACATTAATTAAAGGATCCTTTTAATTATGTTGATATTTGAGCTTGTTTTTAATACAATAGTAGTTATCTTAAAGTTCTTGTGAGGTCATGTGAATGGCTTTCTCTCATGTATTTCAGCCACATTGTCATTCAGGCGCTGTTGCTGTTGGCTCAGGCTTTTCTCTGTCCCACACTCTGAGGTTTACGCTGGCTTCAGAAGGGGGCAGATTATGAATACAAACCTGCTTTTTTTGCTTTCTAATAAGATTCTTAGACTCAAATTTGCCTCCTAATCCAAAAGTGCCCTGCTCAAACAGCTATGCAATGAAGTGAAAGCCTCTTGGACTTGAATGGTCAAACCTTTTAGGCATTGATATGTGTTTTGGAGGCTGCTGCCAGCTAACGTCCTGGTATATTGACTCAGCTGTGTTTTTGACCTTCTGTCTCTGTGTGTGAAAGGAGTGTGTGTGTTTGTGCGTGTGCTTCAGTGAGACAGGCTGTCACCGTCATAGCTGTTTGATTTGGTGTGTTCCCTAGTGTCAGGTGTTTTCTTTTTTTTTTTTTCTTTTTTTTTTTTCTTTTTTTGGGAGTTATTATTATACACAGGTTGCCAAATAGCCACTGACGTAGCTTCCAGAGAGTGGACACCACTCACACATTTCACTTTAGTTAATTCAGCTGTATCCCTGATCTGCCTGCAGGAGAAGTGTCTGTGGAAAACGACTGTAAACATGTCAACTGTTATAATAGCAAATAGTAAGTTAATTATGGTTAAAAACATAGACGGTATAAAATATGCCAATTAACAGACTAATATTTCTGCCAAATAAGAGACTAATAAAACACTAGAATTTCACCATCAAAAGTGAAAAACTAATTTTTTGTTCTGTACTTAATGTGACCAGATGTCCCTCTTTATGTGGGAGTGAACTGGATTTTATTCCTTGCCCTCCTGTCCTACATCTTGAGATAATGTCCCACATTTTGACTGGTTCTCCACTTTTCTAAAGTCTGGCTTTTACTCGATATATATGAAGGGAAGTCTTTTAATTACAGTCAGAAGATCCTCTACTCATCAGGGAAGGTTACAATTAAAAAAAACTCCCAAATTTGCAGATTTTGGTGAATATGATGGAAACTAGCACAAAGCAAATTATATAATCAGTATAATCTGAGAAATCTGAGTTCTTTGTCTTTTTCTGTTCCTGAAGACAGGAAGTATGTAATTGGTTCTTTTAATTGCCATAAATGTATTTTAAATTAGTTTATGTTCAAAACACGTCAGCCAGTAATGGAAAATGCTTGGTGCAATTTAAAAATTCCTACAAAAAGTAATACCAATAAAATGAAAGTTGGTGGTGCTGTATCCCGTTTCTGTACATGAAGGAAAGCAGAATGTGAAAAAACAGACGTCTGATAAGTTGCCTGTCAGGCGTGTTTTCATACAGAATCCTGCAGAGTAACAAATGTTTTCATACTGAAAGAGTCTGGAGGCACCGTGGTCCCAGCTGTAGGTTATGAAGCAGACTTGTGGTACCGGTGTATCAGGTAACTGTTATTGTGCGCCTGTCAGTGGTATCATAAGGGCTGAAGTCACTGTAGCCCAGTTTCACTCGTGTTGAGTTCATTGGTGATCGAGAGGGATCTGGTTCCTACCTCAGAGCGCTTTTGTTTGTTCAGTGTGTGCATGTTTCAGGTTGTGCTGTAAGTGTACACAGACGCGGTGTTTTTGTGTCATTTTAATCCCCTCCTCTTGTTTTCTTTAACTTGATCACATATGGTTCCAGTGCAGGTTGTATTGTGTTTTTGATATCTAAAACGGTTAACTTTTTGACTGCCTGTGAGAAAATGCATCAGCATATAACAAGACTGAGAAGAGAGAGAGGATGTTTCACCTTTTTAAATTACTTTCTGTGCTTATTTGTGTGCAAATGTTTAATTTCTTTTTCCTCGCTTGCATCTCTTTCTCGGTTCTTAGTGAGAATGTGAGGGGTTGGGCAAATGAGTACTCCTTAGGTTTTAAGCAGCATCACTTGCTTGTAACACAGAAGTAGTTTCCATGTGATGCATTTATGGAACTGGAAAATCCTAAATGAGTGGGAAAGATTTCCGGGTCACAGGTGGAGAGAGGACTCAAAGAAGAATAAGTTTGCATAATGAAAAGCACCCACAGTCTGCCTGTTTGCCTCCTGTGATCCTTAGATCTCTCCATCTATTGCACTCTAACACACGCACACACAAACCCACACATTCCTTCTTCGTTTGATCCGTTAGCCTCGGTGGGGCCCACAGTAGCTAAAAGGGCGGCACCACATAAAAGAAAACCCCCTCCTCTCTTCAGTTAAGTACCCTCAACCCCAACAGTGTGCTTCTACTCTCTGCTGGGATTGAGATGATTTCACCCAATTGGCTGCCTCTCGTACTGTCAGGGCCTCTTCTCCACCCCACCCCCAACCTCTTGGAAAAACTTGGGTCTAGAGGCCCAAAGGTCCTGAATGAAGCTGGAGCGGCGAGGCAGGTTAATGGGGCCGGTAAGGACTGTTGCCCTTGAGGGACCAGACCCTGAGTCCCTGAGCCCCCTGGATGTTTGGAGATGAGAGATGAGGATCTTTGTTGTGGGAAGACTGAGGCAGTGATGAGTGGTCTCGATGGAAATTGCAGATCCCCTAGGGCTGGAAGAAAAAAAACAGGGAAATCCCTCAATCTTTCTCTCTCTCTTTTTTTTTTTTTTTTAAATCATTCATGAAGAAGTCTGGTCTTTGTTCGGCATTCTATCACCCTGTTTGCTGCCTTGTCTTTTGCTTTAATATCTGCTTCTGTCAGTGTTTCTGTCTTCATTTCTCGCTTTGTCTTTCAAGTTGGAGAAACATTTATTCCTGATCGTACTCCTGGACAAACCCTGAGCGCTGATGCAAACAAGCTTGTACTCACACTGTAATTGTGGGGTGTGTGCAGGCACTCAGTGTGTACTGTATTGCATTGTAATATCACTGTTATGTCCTCTTCTTTGTCCACTGCTCACTCCCTTTGACTGAACTTTCCAAACCAGTCAGTCAGGCTTACGGTATTTAGCACATCTCCTCCTCCTTCTCCTCCTTGTCCTCTCATCATCCTCCCTCTTCCTCTTCCCTCTTCTCTTGTTTTGTGCATCTTTTCTTAAAGTGTTTTTTCTGGACTGATCTCCGTGCCGTTGAGGCTGACAAGTCAGACAGGGCTATACACAACAGCGAGGGGGAAAAAAAAGAGGCTAATTCCCCCTGGCAAGACCAGTGAAGTTGCGCACAAACGCAGGCATTCTTGGCCAGTCTCGATCTCTCCCAGCATGCTGACCGTTCGACAACAGTTCCAACTCAGTGGCTCCATAGACGGAGGGGGAGCTGTGACAGGGAGTGAGCGGAAACGAGAGGGTAACAGAGAGGAGTTGAAAAGGCGAGAGGATGGTGAAATGCAAGAGGACTAAAAAAAGAAGACGAAGAAATTAGCAAAAATGGGGGAATTGGAGGCTTTTAACACACACATGACAACACAGACACACAAAAAGGAACTAGTGAAGGCATTTTATTTTACTTTTTTGGACACATTTGGAAACTTGGAAAACATTTACACGCTATTTATAAAACTGCTATCGTTGCAGCCATGCTACACTTTATAACTATACACCGCAGCTATGAGCCCCTTGTTTTTTGGATTTATGAGCACAATTTTAGCTGCCTTGTTTCTTTTTTCACATTGTTTTACTTGTGGGATTAAACTATGTAGGAATTTAGGATTTTAAACATTTTTTGTTGATGGAAGCAAGAAGGAGAGGGGGGAAAGTGGGAAGGGTGAAAGGGAGGGACTAGCAGGGAGTTTATGGTAAACAGGCCTAATAGCATAACTGGGTGTCCTAATTGGTCAGGGATGAGTGTGCATTGTTCATGTATGTGTGTATTGGGGAGAGAGAGTGAGGCTCTTCAGGAAAACAGCTGTCTGAGTGGCTTCTTAAGGCTGGGGGCATTAGGTCGGATGGAGCCCCCTTAACTGGCTAAACCGTCTAAACACACACACCCCTGTCTCTTCACCAGATGGGAACCCAGCCCAGTAGGCTTTTCATGTGGTTGCGGGCTCAGGGAGTGGATGGGAAGGGAAGCGGTTTCAGGAGCAGGGAGGTGACACACGAGGTCTGAGCAGTTCTCCTCCTCTCCTCTCCTCCTTGTCTCATCTCTTTGTTTCAGCCAAACACTTTGAGAAGTCGGGGTTCATATTTTTCAGGGGCTTGCAGTGACACAGCGGTTCGCGGTTTGGACTCGACCCCAACAGTTTTCCTGTTGCTGCCAGAGTTTGGGCGGAGTGCTTTGGGTGTAGTTGACTAAGTTTTGCCACATGTGTGGTTAGGCAATTAAAGGTCGCACCCCAATACTCTGAGAAAGTCTTTTTTTTCTTGCACACTTTGTCTAAACACTGATGTGATGCATGCACGTAGAGATTGAGTAATGCTAGAATTAATCATCTGACTTATAAATATCCCATAACTACATCTACAGCATGACAAATATACCCTTAAAAAAGCTGTTTTTGCAAATAATAATCCTTTTGCACTGACAGATTAACCCACTGAATTTTGAATTGTGTGGAGCTACTAAAGTCTGCCAAGCTCAGCCTCTCTCACATATTACTTAATCTCTTCCCCCCATCACCCAATCCCACAAAGAAGCCCATTGTATGAGCTCACATCTACTACCGACCAGCGTAGACAGCTTGAAATGTAGTAACACCATAAGTCACATGGACACATGCATGCACCCACACACACTAATGCACTACTTTTCTCTGGCTGGCTTTTTTTTTTGTGGGTCATTGGGACACTGTAAATGGAAAGTGGTGACATTTGTATGTGTGGACTGGTGCTGTAACACTTTTAGATTTCCAAACTGGAAACACCTTGATGGGAATTTCATAACTAGTCTCTGGGCAACACAGAGACAGACCAGTGGAGTCTTTTGCACTCCATATCTCTTGCAGCACAACTGGAATTAATTTGTTCTTCCTGTCTCTTTATTAATTTAGTTTCTTATCAATATGACTGATAATGATAGCAAACAGTTGTAAATTTATGGTCAGCATTATTAAAACACAGTTATTAGTATCATAGTCACACCCAATCCGCTGCTTTCGCACTGTCTGCAGTTCGCGTCAGCATTGTGAAGACACTGTATTGAGCTGACTTGTAATCACTGAGCTGTTTTTCATTAGTTAGGCTAACGGCTATGATCTCATCGGTGGAAATGATTGCTTTGTGATGGCATCCAACACAGAGATTGCTGTTTACCTCCAGCACAACTTAGCTTAGGCTGACAATGTAATTTTTCCAGGTATTTTATTATATTTTTAAAGAAAAGGAAAGAGGAAAAACAAATCCATCGGAAACTAATCGGGCGATGTGGAGGTGTCTTTCTCTTTATAAATGTCTGTGATCAGCTTAAAAGAAACTTTTATTTACAGCAAATCCTGCTGAAGTGACGCAAGTAGCTATTGCAATTAAGTTGCCAATGATACGTTGATGTTTAAACCCCGGTCTTAATCTTATAATAGGAGACAATTTGAGGTAGAAAATCACCGGTGTTACTGGTAACTTTAAAGATGGCTTTGTTCTATTCAGTAACCAACGACAGTTTGACAACACTCTGCACCACCCACCCTGCAGTTCAAATGCTCCCTGTCCTCTGCCTGTTGATACATTTCTAACTATGGTTCAGCCTAAATATGTTTCTTCTACTTTAATGGAGATTTTTCAAAACATGGACTCTTGCAAACATGATCTTTTGGGTCAGGCTGTGTGTGGCTCGTGTGTGGCTTGTAAACTTTGGTTTTCATAAACAGTTTTAAAAGCTGGTTTCTCTGTCCAACTAAACGTAAACACAGAAATTAGTCCCCTGGGCTCTAATTATAGGACTCCTCAGTGGCTGTAGTGTTTTAGTGGGGCACTTAGGAGACTGCTAATTTTCCAGAAATCAGCTTTCCCAGATCTCTATGATGTTTGTACTGAGTACATAATTAGCCTGGCCTAATTTGGGTATCTGTGAGAATAAGACCCAAGGTGGAAAGTCCAGTTTGTGTCCTTACAGGATGCATTGATGATTTTAGGGGATAATGTTTACTTCATTCATGGACACAGCCTCACATGCACTCACTGCTACTGGTTATTGTGTTTCCAAGCCTGTAGCTCTGAACTGCGGTTGGTGTGCCCCGCTACTGTGTGGTGGTGACATTTAGTGATAGGCTTTATGTTGCTGTCTTTCCTCTGCTGCAGCCCTCCACTGATGCTGTCCAGACACACACACTCTCAGGCACACACATTGCTGCCTCATGATAGCTCAGCTGTCTCAAAGCTAGTGCCCAGTATTAAAGAAGTCTGTACTTCCTTTAACATCTTCATATTTTTGCCTTCTGTCTGCTTATTCCTTCACCTGTCTCTTTATTTCGCTAAGCTGTAGCAGTGATGGGATACAGCATGACCAAATGTTTTTAAGCTCAATCAGTGGAAAGACAGCGCAGCTTGATTTATGGTAAATACATGTGTGTGTCTGTTTGTGTGTGGTTGTGTCCATAATTGAAACCCTTGTCAATTTTTTCCCATGCTGATAATAAGTGTGAATTAAGCATTAAATGCTGAGGAGTGTGAGAAAAAGTCTGGTCTCACGGACACTTGCGACACACACAAACACACACACTCACACAGACACACACTCTGAGTGTTAAGATAAGAGTTAAAGCCCTCAGCGGCTCATGTGGCAGTGTTTTCAGTCCTGCGTGTCGGCTCAGACCAAAGCCGCTGAAGCACAATATGAATCTGCACGTTTGTATGTGTGTGCTCTTTTATATTTAAAACACATCCCTAACATCAGTGGGTCTGTTCAGAATTTCTGAAGGTCCTAAGGTGTTCGTGTTGTTACGGTTTCACACACTGACTTTATCGCCTTTGTGTCTTTTCCTTCTCAGTGTTCGTTGTCATATTTGCCTTCTGGTAAGGGCCACTTTTCCAAATTCTGGATGTTTTAGAGACAGGAAGAAGAAGAAGAAGAGGAGGAAGAGGAAATGCAGGGAGCTTGGAAATAGAAATCTTTGCTTTATGGAAACGTGCATGTTTACATGCTTTTGTGTTTCTCCGAATGCTCAGTTGTTCGCAGTTGTGGCAACAGCTCTCCGGCTTTTTGCACGTACCAGATTGTTGATATGTACACTCTGCCAGGCAGAAGAAGTTGCAGTGATGTGTGGGAGGAAGAAGAATGATAAATTCAGCGATGAACAGAGATAGAAAAAGTGTGGAGTGAAGGGAGTCAGACAACGGATGCTGTGAATATGCAGATAGTCTGCACGTGACTCCGTTGCTCAGTTTTATTCAACTCTCCCTGCTACCTTGCCTTGGCATTTAGGTTAACCACCTCCTCCCTGATCACATTTCAGACCGTGAACCATGAGCTAACCCTTTGATAGCCATACATTTCTCAGCATCCTGTGGGAGATGCCACTGTCAACTACATCCTGTTCCATTTCCTGACCCCGTAACCATTCTCCCTACACCCCAGACCCTCGACAGCACACTCAGAACGCAGAGGAAAAATGCTTTTATTAGGACAACCGTCTCATCCAGTCGCTTCCCTTAGCTTGTTCTTTGCGATTGTTTCCCAGTCCAGCCACAGGATGTGACACGTCTCTCGCCGTTGTTTCCTGCTGCATTGGAAAAGTAGAGCAGCAGTGTTGAATTTGTCTGCGGAAAGGGTTAGCCAAAAAGGTTTCCGCATGCTCTGCAGGTTATGATTAAAGCAAACAATGTAAGCACCGGTGCGGAAAGTTGTTCACACACATAATTACCTTTTCTTTTCTTTTTTTAAATGGCTTTAAATATAGGGCAGAGTTTATTTTATATGGAGACCAACCTAAAATTTTGTGCATAGAACAGACAACGGAAAAACATAATAGGTGCAAAAAGTAACCACATTTAAGTCTGTCTCAATAATCAAAATTGGTTTGGTAGAGTCCCGGCCTTTTCTCTTCTTAATTGTAAGTGGTGTCTGTAATTGCATCAGGTTTAGAGGACCTCTTTGTGTACCAGTGGAGGGGATGAGGAAACGGGCCAGGAGGCAGAGAAGGAAAATGGTGACAGGATGATGGGACACTTGGGAGCAGAGGGTAAAAGTCAAGATGCTGCTGAAGAGGTGAAGAAGGTTGTTTTAGAAGTGTAGAGGGGGATGTAAGAGTTATTTTACATTGTGGCTGGACCAATGAAACAACATGATAAATGTGTAAAATTACAGAAAAGGTTCTGCCATGTAATTAAACAGACTGTCCTGTAATTATAAAATATAAAGTTTTTAATAGTGAAAAAACAGGAACTTCCTGTTATTTAATTGTTTATAAGTTAATTAATTACTTTGGTGTACTGTGAATAGCAGTAGGGGTGTACAGTTAAAAGTTCAAACTCTATGCACTCCTTCACATTTTCTAAAGCACATTTTCAATTCTTCGCTGGGCTGATTTTGGACCCCGGGCCTTATGTTTGACACCCCTCTAAGACATAAAAGTTCGGAAGGCGAGACAGGTAGTTGGGAACTTGGAGTCCCGTACAAGCTCGCTTTCTCATTGGTGGCTCAGATCAAATGAAACCTGCCCATTCTTCAAGCTTGATTGCTCAGCAGCTTAAACGCACAAAGAACCTATTTCACAAGTGTGTGTTCTTCACGGCGTATGTGCCACTGACCCCCAACTTGATACTCAAAGGGGCCCGAGGACCCGTTAGAAGAGAGTGTGGACCATGCTTCATTGCCCTGGTAACAGCAGCCTCTGGCAGATAACAACTGCATCACCGTAGCAACCTTGGGGTTCAGGGGGGGTCACCACTTAGGAGCTCCTTTGAATACATCACTCCCCTCACACACCCCTTTTTCTTCATGACAGGTTTTTGATTGGCCATCGCGTGTGTGTGCTCTCCACGCATGCAGCGAGGCGGTACAGACACCGGAGTATGTGATTTGAGCATGTGAGTGTATACAAGTCTTTGAATTGACGTTAGAAGTGAAATTGGACTTTTTGATGCTGCACAGAGGCCAAAATATGTAGCATATTAGCTGTGTAGTTATTAGATAGCATCATGCCTGTTAAAGGGATTGGGATTTGGGCCCGGAAGCAAAGGAGGAACCCCTATGCAGGTATGTGTGTTTGATAGTTTTGGAGTGTATGTGTAGAGACAAATTGTTTGTACACACATAGGAACAAATTCAAGAACCGCAGTTGTGTTTAAAAACTCAGCAGACTTTTAATGGAATTGTCTTCAAAAATTTGCAAGAAGATGGTGTGAAGTCAGAGGCAGAATTAAAGGAGTCGAGGGAGAGACTGGGAGCTAAAATAGGAAAATAAAGGTGTGAAGAGTGTGAATTGGAAAAAGAAAGGTGGGGGAGAGATACAAAGCTGGTGGTAATCAGCAAACAGTGCAGTGTAGGCTGAGAGCTTCCTTTGTTCAGACTGTTGGTTTTCTGGGATGGGTAAAGAGAAGCTAGATTCTGAGACTAAGTTGAAAAGTGGACAGAAGAGTGAATGGAAAAAGACAGAGATACAGATGCACTTGTCATTGCAGGTGAATTTGATCTATTTTCTTTCTATTTACACAGTATTTAGGTTATGTTATCGGTCACTACTGCTGTGAACTTGAATGATTAGTTAAACTGGGGATGATTGTAAGGGATTATTGAGCGAGACAGCTAGGCAGGTTGCTTCTTTTTAGAGGTCAGAGGTTGCAGCCTTTGATGCAGCTTTAACAATAGCGGCGTTACTCGGTAATAGTGTTGCATATAATTTGATATATTTTTTTAATTTACCCTTTTTTACTGTGTTATTAATCAGGAATTTCATCAGCATATGATACCTTTGAGCACTGATGATGAAACACTTGTTCTGTGTGGCTAACAATTCACAAAATTGTCATGATTTAGATACTGCAGCAATAAACTGAGTCCTGTTAAAGCCTATGTTAACACTGTCTGTATCTGCAAATGTTTTGAAGGCTGTAGTTCAGTTTGATTTAAAACACCTTTTAATATAATTCCATAAAATTTGATTTTTATTAAATTTACTCAGATTGTGTACCTAATGATGTGGGAACTCTGGAATTTTTTAATTAAATTTCTCCATTGAACTGTGTACAATAGAAAAAGAAGACCCTGTACATTGTATACATATGCTTTGACATGCAAAAATCTTGAGTCACGCTTCATTCCTTTATGTTTTGCTTGGAAAATAGGAAATAGATGCAGTGGTTTATTGAAGGGTGTGCACACATGAATGGAAATTCAGCGCTCTTCTTTGGATGTTTCTGCCTTTTGTTCTATTCTCTGCTTTAGTAATGCTGAGGTCCGGGTCTGAGGAAGCCAGTCCAGAACTTATTGTTACATTTCTATGTTTATAATTGCATCGATTTTGATGAGATCTCCAACACCACTGGCTGAAATTTAGCCCCAAACTACAACAGAGCCTCCACAGTGTTTTAAAGATGGTAAACACTTATTGCTGTACCTCTCTTCTGACCCCCTCTATAAATATTGATGACAGTTAAGCCAAAAATGTCAAATTAGGTTCAGTTTGTTCTTTTTTCTTAAGTATATGACATTCAGATAATATTAATCTATTGTGGATAGTTTTTAGGCCTGTGATTTCATCCTTTTGTGCTCCAATGGTCCAGTTTCCTCAATTTTAAGGAAACAATGCACACCATGTAGGTATGGCAAGTTTTTTTGACTAATAGCTCTTTGGAAATCACCTTAAAGGTGCAAAAATTGCTCCTTTTATACTGGCAAAACTGTGCTATCTTTGCTATTTGTCTACTATGTGAAGGCACAAAATGAGTCTCTTATCCACAGAAAAACTTTGCGCAACACAAATATTGGGCCGTTCACCGAACCATGCCAGTTTCTCAGCGATAGCGTTAGCTAGTGCATAACTAATATGACATGACAGATAAATGTCAGCCACTGATAGGCTGATGACAATCAACAAGGTTTTTATTGGCCGATAGCAATGTTTGGCAGTGTTGTGCTTAGTTGCCAGCTAGTTAAGTACAACAGGCCAGCACTAATACAGTCTAAGCAGTCCTGCAATAGGTCCAGTATTAAGGTAAGCAATAACAAGTATTTATTAATTAGAGTTCAGTTCAACAGCATTTCAGATTAATCTCCAGAATAACCAGTTCTTCTTTAGTATATAGCAGCGGTCCCCAACCCCCGGGCCTCGGACCGGTACCGGTCCGTGAGTCGTTTGGTACCGGGCCGCGAGAGTTGAGGCTCAGGTGTGAAATGTATGGTTTTCAGGGTTTTTATCGGTTTTCAGCGTTATTTTGTTATCGTTTTTATCGTTAACTCGATTTTCCTGGGTCTTTTCACGTGTGTTATGAATAAATCTTCTTTTTTTCGGTACCGGTACTAGTTTTATTTTGTTATATTTATCCGCGACACCTTAAAGGCCGGTCCATGAAAATATTGTCGGGCATAAACCGGTCCGTGAGGCAAAAAGGTTGGGGACCGCTGGTATATAGCATAGCATATAAAATGTTTTCAGAAATAATAATTTGTATTTAATTAAATGTGAAAAATAAAGTAATTTGCAGAGACAGCTTGACTGAGTGATAGTGACTGTCTGGTCATTTTTTGCGTAGCAGCAGGAGAGATTTTATTGATCTGTATCACACAGCAGACACTTTCTTACTCCTTCTGCCTCCTTCAGCCTCCCACCACGCATGTACACGTACACCCTCACCATGCAACACCACCCTCCACCCTTCCAGTAATCACTGATCCAAGTACTCATTGACATACATTGTCACATACTGCTCTTTTTTTACTCATATTATTAGTTGCTATGCACCATATAGTTTAATTTTATTTAATATTCTGTCATCAACACGTTTCAGCCTTCGTGTAAGAATGTCATATTTAATGATTCCTTTAACCGTCTACCTTTTTTTTAAACATCACCTTTGTTCCCGTTTATGGATTTATGGAGTGCTGATGGTTAACGAGTGCATTTGAAACATCATGAATCCAATTCTCTTAAAAAAAAAAAAAAAGTATCTAAATGAAACTGTCTCGTATTTGCTTTTTCTGACACAGAACTGAAATCATAGGTTTGGCTCAAGAAGAAAAATCTGAAGTCATGTCCTCCTTTTGAATCTCTATCTTTGTTATGTTATAGCTTCAGCTCCTGCACCTCCCACCCTCTTGCCCCTTCATGCCGTCCCTCCTCCTCTGTCTCTTCCACCTCCTCACATCAGCCTTAGTGGCCTTGATGAGCGCTGAGTCATATAGAGCAATTGTGAACATAAGGTTCCTTCTAAGACACGCACAGAGTCGAGTACACTGTGTGTTTCTTGTTCACTTTTCAAACCTTTAAATATTTTTCTATGTTGCTTCTGGAAAAGCATCTGAAATGAATGCAGGTTAGGTCAGACGGACAGCATGGAAGCTTAAACATGGAAAGTAACAAACGGTCACACGAGTGCGAATAACGTCTAATGTGACTTCGAGGAACCATGTTGGGTCTCTGTGCCAGTAAACAAACATTTCCTCTTTCTCTCAGGCATTAATCACGGGGTAATTGAGTGCCTGTCAGTTGTTGTTGCGTCTTTATTTTGCTGTGTCTTTGCAGCTCCATTATCTATGTTCACTCATTCTGAATCACGTCTCAAACGTGTCGTAACACAGCTTTCGGGGTCGTCCTCAGTTCACAGAAGGACTGAGCCGCGTGAATGAAACTCTCATGGGGGAATTTTTTTGTTATTAGGCGTTTACCGTTGCACAGCTTGCGACTTGCACATAATAATTAAGAGAACTCCAGATAGGAGCAGAAGCCCATTAGTAGCGTACCACTGTGGTGAATAAATTCCCATTTTTATTTTGTCTTACTGGTTCTAACTTGTTCTGCAACTAACTGGGATGTGCTCAAAGCAATAGGAAGGATTTGGTTTTGTCAGTGGGAAATGGGAAGTGAAAAGAATCGCAGACATATTCAAAACCTGCATGGATGTACAGGAACGAGTCACTGCTGCGATTTCCCAGTCTCAGTGGGCTCAGATCGGGAATGCAATGATTCAGCTGTTTTGACAGTCAAATGTAAATCTGAGCCAATGATTTCGAGCTCATTTTACATCATGGGTCACACACAGCCCACTTTGATCTGAATTGGACCGAACCTGCTCAACTCCATTTTTTTTTTTTTTTTTTTTTTTTAACTGCACATTTAATTCCATTTAATATAAGAATAAAAAGAAGTGCAAATTCAGCGGCACGTCTCGGTTTTTCTCCATGATAAAGAAATGCTGGTGCAGTAAATGAACGACATCTATGTTAGCATGTGTAAAGTTGCAGAAAAACCTCACTGCTCCGCAAATAAAAATTTTATAGCTGATGGTGAAATGCTGATGCTGATTTTTGTTAATATTTACCTCTTGACTTAATTAATTAATTTATTGTAGTATGAATTAAAATTGTGAGGTCCCTTATTGGTAAAATTGTGAAGCTTGTGAAAATACATTTTAAAGTCCAAAATCTATGCAACTATTCACAGTTTCATCCAGCTTGTCGGATTAGAGTCTTTTCCAGGCCGATTCTGGCTCTGGGACATTAAGTTTGACACCCCTTATTTAGACACACCAGCTCTCTTTCTTTTTTTGATCAAGTCTAATCTCTCTTCATGTTTGACGTTGCTGCATTATGCTACTCACTCAGTTGAGGTCAACACAATTGCTATCATCCTCCTCTGAAGGCTAAAAACCTCCTCTTTCATACTCTGATTAGGAATGGTGAAAAGACCTTTTGCACCTGCATGTATCACTGAGCATGCCTTTAATTTTTATTGAACATGGAGGCAATTCATTTCTCGAGATCTGAGTTTGAGTGCATTTATGGTATGTTTGTATGGACAAAAGCATCTGCCGAATGAATCTAATGTCATGTTTCTCTTCTCTCCACATGTTTTGCGATTGCCCTTCAACATCTATCCAACCACTTTACCACTCAACATGTAACTCCACAGGTAAGTGTTTTTTGTTTTGTTTTTTGCCATTTTTTAATGATGTTTTGTAATACTAGAAACTCCCCTGAGACACATATTGACAATGATGAACCAGAATATAGGCCTGATTTCTTAAAATAAACCTCAGAAATGTGTGAAGCTCTGTACAATATGAATACACTCACATTCAAATAATGGTGTTCTGTGTTTAGAGTGGGTAAAACACAAAAGTCGAAAAGCCCTCTAACCGTCTCCTCCTCCCTGACGTGGGAACAGAAAGTGAAATAATGCCTCTGAGATCATTAACCTCAGTGTTTTGTCAATGCTATACCATGCAGAGCCCGCAGGCACCGTTCTGTTTTCCCCTCTGCATAATTCACACACGCATGAATCCATAGTCATGCACGCTCGCAAGCAGCGCTTTTGGTAACCATCCACACAAACTCCACTTCTTCTGCCCAGCCGTAAAATGTTTTCTCTCACTGTAGTGCTCTGACCTACTCTCACACCCCGCTGACCCATATCACTTCTTTTCCCACTGGTCGTCTTTCTGTCCTGCCAACAGCCTGTAGCTACAGCTGGCTTGTCAGCCACTTAGAGCTGATGATTTAAAAGCATTTGTATTGTTTTAACATGGGGGGGAAAAAAAGGTTTTTGTAAAGAAGCGGAACTGCCCTTTCTGGGACACAGAAGGTTACAAAGGTGCCACAAGGGATTTCACCCAGTTCGTGGTTGTTGAAGTTGTGTACTTAGGTAGTCTTGTCAGTTGACTTTTTACAGGTATAATTAACATGGCTTTTGAAGCAACTATTAAAATGTTGACTATTATCCAAAAAAAAAAAAAGGATATTTGGAGATCATGGACTGTGTTATATAACCTGTTGTCTCTCGTTAAAGTCTTTTAAGGTACAGTGTGGAAAATCTCACCACTAGGTGTCAGTAGATTGCAGATTACAGTCAATTCTGTCTGTACGTAAACCTAGCTACGGTGGCTGCTGTAGGACAAGCAACTAAAAAAAGGAAGACAAACTTTTTACTTTTTTCACACTCTTATTTGCCAAAATTACATCTCGTTGTACTTTTCGAATTTACTTACTTTATCTTTATGCTGTCGCATTGTCTCTTTCCTCTCTTCCTTTTTTGCTTCTTTAATGAAAGGGACACCTTCTCAGATGATAAAACATAGGTATGATGCTTCGTATCTTGAGTATGAAGGTGCAGGCACAAATTTAAATTTAAATTTGTTCTCTTCTTCTCCACCTTTGATGTACTATGTGGTAAGGTTGGGCGATATGTAAAAAATTTCCAACCGACAATCCTCAGTCCAATACGCGATGATGGGTGATATATTCGCGCAGGCGCAGACTTTTCGATGGGCAGAGCAATGTAATCATGCACAGACTGATTTGCACATTAAGAATTTAGAAGTTTTGTTTGGAGGGAATATTTTACCTTCTTTTCTTGTTTGCTTCAGTATTAATATAGCTACTTTTTGGATTATTCATTTATTTATTTATTTGAGATGCACCAAATTGCACCAAAGACTAGATAGATATATATGTAGATAGATAGATTTTTTTTTTTATGTTCGCTAGAAGAGACATTTTCATTTTTAACTTACTTTCTGTTTAATTTTGTATTTGTTGTTTGGCCGAGTGTGCAAGACAGATAAACGCTGGAATGACCTGTAAACAAAGTTATAGTGGAAAAAAGAAGCCAGTTTCTCTTTGTTTCCCTCCCCACCATTGTGTTTTTTTATTTAAATAAAATGTTTTAGTTTTTTTCTGAACATCGGCTACTGCCTTTCTTTCTTTCTGTTATGAGTTTGAGTAAATGAATCACTGCATTTGGGCGCTTTCTGAGAAGGGTGCATTTGTTTGCAGCTGGAAAACAGTGCTGTTAAAACAGAGCTATTATTTTTTTCCGTTGACTGCTTCTCTTAGCTTCAACCAAAATTATTAGCAAACTTACTCTTGGGCGAATAAATAAATCGCTTTTGTAAAAACGATCGGTGAAAGACTCACCATATTGTTGATAGTTGATATATTCGTACAATCGCCAAACCTTAGAATTTGGCTGTTCTCTAGCCACATACATAAATTTCAATTACGCAACACACCAATGTCCATGTTGGCCACTTTATTCGAAATGGGGCGGGAACATGGCGCCTTTTACGACCTGACGCATTTTTAATACAATAATACTAAGTTTATGAGAATGCATCACTTTTAATACTCTAATAATTCATTAGTAGTAAAATATTCTTTTTTTCTATTAAGTAACATCAAATGACTGATTGCACCTTTAAATTGTGGAAACATTAAATGTGGGAAAAGATGGCCTTTAGAAATAAGAGTGGCTGCTGTTTAAAAACCTCTGTGTTGACATCTTGATAGGACTAAATTAGTGTTCAGTCAATGGAACATGAATTGCATGCCATTTCAAGTTTCTAATGATCCATTACAGTTTGCTTTAGCTCAGTTTAAAGTATTTCGCTCCCTTTCTTTTCCTTTGGCTCGGTTAATCAGTTGGTAAACATGCATGGAAATGGCTAAAGTTTATTGCCTGTTATAAAGGTACATTATGTTAGAGATTCTTTTGAAGATATCTGACTGTGTCCAGATGTAGATAACATTTATGCGTTGGACTGTACGGTGTCTCCCGAGCTTGCTTCTCCTGAAATGAGGTTATGTGTACATGTAGGTGCATGTGTTATGAAGAGCTGTAGGCGACACTGGAGCTTGTGTGTCTCTAAAGGTTATTAACTCTGCTATTCTCAACTCATTATCTGAGCCTTTGGGCAAAAAAAGATAGATGAACTATCTGTTCTCTACCACCCTCCTATCTTCTCTTGCAGGAGTATAAAATATTTGACTCTGCAGTAGAGAGAATCTCTTTGTGCTGTTAGTATGTCTCACATCACAATTTTTCAATCAGTGAATCTTAAAGCCCCGAAAACTTACATTTAAATTTTTAAAGTGTTGTGAAAGATTTGTCTATACCATGCATATCATGTTTTTTTTTTTTTAATTAAATCTTTTGATAAGACTGGATAGATTTTGTTTTCAAATATTCCTGGATTCTGATTAAGGCATATAAAGATGGGGGATATTTTTTTTATATATTTTTGCAAAGCTGTTTTGACACTATAATCTTGCCCGAGCTGTTCCTCCGAGGGTCATATCACTTTAGACACCCTCATTTGCTTTACACTTTTCTGACTATTGCGTAATGAAGTGTAGTGTTGGTTAAGACAAAGAAAAAGTCAGCTGTGATCCTGGCCGATCTCAGCTGATGACAGTGCCAGCCCACATCACACACACCCCCCCCCCCCCCCCCCCCCCAAACAACTTTCTAATTTCAGATCGCAGTGTCGGACCATTTTTGTGAAAAAGCATTAACAATCCAACACCTGCTTAACTGCATGTTTAGCCAGCTGTGCAGGGTGAGAGGGTAAGCCGGGCATTACTGAAAGTAAATGTGGTGTTATCCCCTTGCTTGACCACATTATGACTCCCTCCTTACGGATGGATGAATTTTTATGCCACCTTACAGTTCGGTCATTTAGAGTGTCTTTAAATATGTTGGATTTCTGATGTTTTGAGGCAGCTCAGCTCATCTTATAAAATGTAACCCTCTCTTAGTGCTTAAAAAAAGCTAAAGATCGCCAGGATTACTACATTCAACGCATGATTGTTATTTCCATCTGCGGTACTTGAGAGTGTATATTTGGGAGTGTGGCTCTGTTATGGCACCTGATTGTCTGTTTGTCTAAGGAAAGGTGGAGGCAGGGCGGGCAGCACCATGCCCCTAGCATAGAACAGAACAGGTACCAGTAAGGACATATGCTCACCACCCACTTCATTAATTAATTGAGAATACAATTGTCTAATCCATCCAAACATATTCAGCTTGGCTACGGCCTCCCCAAAGACCTCCTCAATCTCCATTAACAATAAACCAAAATAATTAAATGATACATTGCCTTACTTCATAGAATTTAAGCCTAAAGAGTCATGCTGACAGATTTCTTTAATTTACTACACCACGATTTCTTTATAATGCAGAAAAACTGAGACATCTTGTTATCAGAGATAAAATGTGTAGTTAAATTTCTTTACACTGACAGAAAGGGGACTTTCACTGGTCTGTTCAACATAAAATCATATGTGGGCTGCGATGCAGAATGAGTTTGACATCTGTGATCTAATCTGTCAGTCACATGACAGTAACTCAGGACATTCATTGAGAAATGTTTCCAGCACTTTGTTGAATCTGTGCCACAAAGAATTAAGGTAGCTCTGAATCCAAAAGGGGGGTCCAACGCCACATTAGCAAGGTGTGACTAATGAAGTGGCTGTTGAGTGGACGTGACATTGATTAATGGGTAAAACGTGCTACTGCGATGGTCTTTACGCCCAGCCTACGGACAGCTATGCAGACCCTCGTCTGCATGTCTAGCGGTGTCACTAAAGCGTCACAAACGACCGGTCTGTGGTTGAAAAACCCTCTCGGTAGGCTCTACACAAAAGGACACAATTGCAGTACCATATATAGAGCATGAAAATGAGTAGGCATGGACAAGTGTTTCAAAGCGGCTTGGGAATGTCCAGCCACTTTAGGTTGGTTTATGTAGCTTAAATAAACAGCTGTATAAAGGGGAATCAGCTGAGCCGTCAGCTGATGTGGGCTGGCACTGTCATCAGCTGAGATCGGCCAGGATCACAGCTGACTTTTTCTTTGTCTTAACCAACACTACACTTCATTACGCAATAGTCAGAAAAGTGTAAAGCAAATGAGGGTGACAGTTGTCTAGACAAGTGGGAGGTAGAGCAATCACCCACAATAATGGAGTATAGCATCAGTGGATAACTCGGCTGGAGAAAGGCCACCTTATGGTCTGCTGACTTTACGGCTCTGTTTTATTGAGGCTGTGGAGGCTACTGGAAGCTGTAAGGAGTTTGTAAAAACATCAGCTGTCTGACTCCTTCTGTCATGTTAAAAAAAATCCTTTGGAGTCTCCCCACACTTTCCAGAAAACTATAAACACTACTTTATTCCAATCTAGTTCTTTTCCTGCTTTTTTTTTTTTTATTGTCAGCTTTGAAGAATTTGTGTTTGTATGTGTTGCCAGTGGACACATTTACTTCGCTCTGCCTCCTACAGAAAACCAGCAGTTCATCTTCTGCTCTCCAAGTTGTTTTTGGCTGCAGCAGTGTGTCACTTGTAGCCAGAAACTAATGCTGAAGACTTTTCCCTGGCTTTCAGAGTGCCTCAACTCTTACCTCAAGATTCAGTATTTTAGGAATTTGACCCATATCAAATACTTACAGTCGGGATTTCTTAGCTTTGATTTTTTTTCTTTTTCTGTTTTTTGCCATTTTTTTAAAGACAGATTTTTTTCTTATGGGTTATTCTTAACTTAACTGTGTAGTAAACATATGGCCCGAGGGCCAGAATCGGACCACCAAAGGTCCATGTGCGAAATGATGGGACATGCCTGCTATATACTTCATTTATAGTTTATTAAAGGGTAATTGCAACAATTTTCTGTATTTTGAGTAAAACAAAGCAAACACACAAGTTGACCAGAAAGATCCGAATGTGTCATAATAACATAATGTGATTTTTAGCAGTTTTTTTTAAGTTTTGTACATGGTTAGCTTTGTTTTAGCCTTTTTTCAAAATCATTACATTTGTTGACTATCCTTTAAGTTGTAAGATGAATGATACTGTAAAGCAAAACACACACAGAAATAAAAAATATCACAGAGCCCAGCTGCACTGGAGTTTTTCTTCCCAGGAATATAAGCCGGTTTGAAAATATTTTGGAGCCCTGCAGGAAGAGAACGATCAGGTGAAACCTGAGATGCAGTGGAAAAATACACACAGTACCTGTCCTGGACGGGGCTGTAATTCCAGTTTTTAATCTTCTTTTATTTATCTTATTTTCTGGAAACACAATCTTCTCAGAGCCTGTGGCAGCACTTACAAATACATGTGTGCTATCACAGTCGGCGTGAAGTGTTAACCAAGCGTATGCAAACAAATAAACAGAGAAGACACCGGCAAACACATACCCAGACTTATGGACGCCTGGATGCAGATGCATATTTTCACCGGTAAGACGTGCTCACAGCTGCACACAGACGCACACACACACACAGAGGGAAAGTCCCTGCTGCAGCGGTGTGCTGCGGGTGGGTGGCCGCGACCAGCAGTGGCCTTTGGCTTCGAGTCCAAGGTGGGCTGAGAGTTTGTGTTCCACCCAACCCCCTTGGTGGAGAAACACAAAGAGCCACTGTGTTTAAGAAAAGAGTGAAGGTATGATAAGGTGGAGAGAGGTCTAGAGAAATGGGGTGGTGGGGGTGCTGGAAAAATGTTGAGTGATTTCTGGAATGCTTCAGAGAGATTTGAGATGGACAAACAAAGAAAAGCAAGCTGAGGAGGGAAGATGAGCCTGAGACAGAGGAAGATGACACAAAAGGGATGAGGAGAGCCGGAGAAAGACAGATGGAGAAGAAGGAAGGAAGGAGGGAGAAGTAGAGGGTAGCCAGATGGAACTCTGCTCTGAAACTTGTGACAGCCCGTGGGAGGAATATCTTTGGGGAACTCTTTTTCTGATTGGTGTGTGTGTTTTTGACAGCCGTACCGTGTTGGATGGTTAATCATAGCACAGCAAATATGAACTCTCTCTTTGTTTATATTACTCCGTGTGGGTGTATTCAATTCGGACGCTCTATTTTTGAGTCGATCTATTGTGTGACTTCGTGTGTGTCCTCCCCATTTCCTCCGTGGCTTGTCTCTAAAGTGCCTTGAGACGGCGGCGTGTAACGGCTGGAAGGCAGAGCAGCCAGCAGGTCTGGCCGGCAACTGCTGATCTGGATTCTGCTCTTAAATCCATGTCTAACAGGATGACTTGCTTAGGGAGCTGTACTTGGATCAGGAGTAAGGAAAGTAAAGCCAGCGCGAAAAGAGGCTGCAGACGAGAATCTCTGCAAATGTGTGCGTGTGTGTTGTTGCTAAATTAAAGCTGGTCCCAGTCCAGCATTTAGAGGAGGTTTGCGTCGGGTTGATGTATTGCTACGAGCCTGGATAAGAGGGATGAGCTCAGAATAACGAACATTTTTGCCTCCCTCTTTGGGTGTGGGTGGGTGTGTGTGTGTGTGTGTGTGTGTGTGTGTGTGTGTGTGTGTGTCAGACAGCTCACAGCTGTAGAGGGCAAAAAGCCAGACCCAGAGTCAGCCTCTATTGTCATGATAACGGTCGGCCTACCGTCTGCTTAATCAGCATAATTCTGCCTCTCAGTCTTTGTCTTTCATCCTGTCTCAATCACATTCTCTCTCTCTCTGTCTGTTTATCTCTCCATCTCTCTGTGCCTTGCTTTTCTTTATCATCTAGCCCTCATCTGTCTTTCTTTTCTACTTTTATGTCTTCTTTTATCCCTCCACATCGCCCCCCACTCTAAATCAGCGTTAATGCCACCGCTGAGTGTCTCTAGAAGAGCTGCAGCTCATATGAGTTTCTGTGCACACACATTTACACACACAGTCACACACACGCACCAGTCTTGTTGTGGGTGAGGGCCACACACGCGCTTGAATGGCTGAGCTGCGAGGCTGCTGCTACTGCTATTTCACACATCCTGGCTTTTATTAGAGTTTTCCTCTCACGGTGTTCCACTTGTGCGCTTGTTAAAAAGGCTTTATATATGTAAACACATGGCGTAATTATCTGCTGTGTTGTTTTTAACTCACACCCTCTCCCTCTGACACACACACACACACACACACACACACACACACACACACACACACACACACACACACACACAAAGACAGCAGTTTCAGCAGTGGTCTGCGGCACCTGTAGTGAGCAGGTCCCGGTGGGGTTTGATGGGCGTCTTGCCAGACTGGAATCCTGGTGGGTTGCCAGATTGGCTGTCAGCAGATGAGCTGAACTTTGCCTCTGACTAAATATCCAGCTCTGACCCTTTTATTTTTGACATTCCTCTTTTGGGAGTGAAGCTCAAAATTGTTGTACTTTAATATGACTGAAGTCTAGAGTAAATGATTTGTTGCACTAGTTAATATTCAAATGTGATGAACATTTGAATATTTTCGTCATTGTCCCTACCCAGTTTTTTTCCTTTTCAAGATCACTACCACTGACAAAAGGAATCACTGGGATTGGCACTAAAACAAAGTGTCGAATAAGAAACTGCATTTATTTTAAAAGTGACATTCATATGACCCTGCTAGACAGTTCAACTTTGAAACAATAACATATACGGGAGATTCAGACGTAGCAACACCCTTAGGCAAAAACTGGTTCATCCCAAAGACAAAATACCCCAAAACGAGCTAAACAACATTGTGTATTAGGTGCAGTGCTCAGAGGTGTGCACTGGTTTGGTTTCTGCATAGAAGAAACCAAACGGCGACTCCACAAATGCATAGCACAACACAGGAAAGCCACCTCAACGGGACAAGACTCAGCAGTACATCTGGAACTGTGGGAACATCTGTTCACATTTTGGACTGAGAAGACAGGTGATTTGTAAGGACTAAAGGAGGTCGTATACCTTAGTTATGAATGATGATTGTTGAACAGAGGTTGTTGCTTACGATGCCAGCTACCGGCCACCTACAGTCTTGAGATTCCTTCCCAGGCATTTCAACCCCTACTCACACCTGGCCTCAGGTGACCTCAATATCTCACCTGATAGTGGGGTGGTGCTATGTCTCATAGAGGTTTTACCTGGTGGTCTCAGTTGTAGTAATGACCCACACTTTTTTTTTTCACACCGTGGCTTATGCGATGACAAGTAGTGGATTAATGACCCTCAAGACCATCTGCACTAAGGGTTCATTACCTGGGACTTCCAGTGGTTTAAGAACCGAAGAAGCCTCTTGGATGAGGGGTAAAAAGTCTCCACAAACTGAAAGAAGTCCAGCTGTTGTCATTTTCAAACTCCTAAGGCAATTGGAGAACATTTAAAAGTGCAGCAGGTCTTGTGAAGTCTCGGGAGATGCACTGCTGACACTGCTGTTATTCTTTTCTATCCATACGGATAGAAACAACATTATTTTCAATAATATTTTCATACAGGATTGGTTGGGTCTTGGTTAATGATTGCCTACAGTGCTGTTGACCAACAGGGTGCCAGTGGAAACTGTGCTACTGTTGTTTAAAAACAAAGGAAGAGGAAAGGGGGAAGGCATGTTAGGAGGCAGTGAGAGAGAAGGAAAGGTAGGAGAGTAGAGATGAGAGTAGGGACTTTAAATGTAGGATGGATTTGGAGCTGCCAGGCAGGAGGAAAAGAGAAAGATGACAGGATTGTCAATTTTCAATTCATTTTTATTTTTAGCACAACAACAAATTGCAACAACACTCTCCTCATGGCGCATGAGAAGAGGGTTGGTGTAATGGAGGGGGAAACTTACGGATAGGGAAGGTGGAGGCAGATGATCCTAGCGTGGCGACCCCTAAATAGCGATGGGGTTGTGGTGACGGCACATTTGGTAACCCCTATACGATCAGTTGAGCAACTATATAGTCGCCTTAAGCAGTCGTTTCGGGAACTGCTATTTTGACGGTTCATGATGGCATTGTTTTCTCCCCTGTATGTTTCGCTCTTAGTTTACTATATGCGTATATACATGTTGGCATGCTTACAATATTTAAGTTTCATTTAAGATTCATGTATCAGCATGTGGTAATAAACTGAACATTGTTCTGTCGTGACGGGTGCTTCCCTTTTAAACAGCTGTTGTGAAATTGCTGTCACCACTTGGGTTTAAGGGGAAAAAAACATGAGCCCAAACACACGCTCTCTCCAACAAGCACAGTCCTACCTGTTACGTTTCACATCTGGTTCAACCACATTTCAACTTTACACAAGCTGACTTTAATTACTGTAGCAATGACAAACATGCTGCCCTGCGGTTCAGGAGTGCATGAGGGAACAGTTTTTGGACTAGAAATGTGCTTTGTGCCAGATTTTCGATGTCATAGTGTACTAGAGAAAGACATATCTTTAAGGTATTCAGATTTCAGCTGGAGTTGTTCAGATATCACTAACACACCAGTTCTTCTCCTTTGGAATGGAATCTGTGCACAATTTTGCAAATTCCATATTCTGCATGAAAAGTACAATGCACATGCAAACCACATCTGGCCCCAGGTCTGCTGGACTCACTTCTCTGCTCAGGCATGACTGATCAGGAATGCACAGTCGACCGCACCCTTTCTCCCCTTCAACCACTGGACGCAGGCCTGCTGGGTGTGTGTGTGTGTGTGTCTGTCTGTCTGTGCTTGAGTGTGTGAATGCCCTACTCAGATTACCGGAGTTCATTTGTCTTGTAAGCTCTGGTGCCACTCCTTTTTATTCTTTTCATGCTAAAGTATCACCTCGTCGGCCCCCTCTCCTTTCCTGTTTGCTCTTTTGGCTTTCTTTGTCTGTCCACTTCAGACTGGTTGGTCAGAAAGATGAACAGAAACAAAGCCTTTCACATCGTAAATCTGCGGCATGAGCACAGGGAGCCTGTAGACGTATCGTTGAACTCGATGCAGCCTCTCATGCTGAATTTATCTGCTTCACAGATGTGGCTCGGATGCACACCCAGTCTGAGCTTCCTTGTTCTTTGTCCCAGTGATATGTATTTGCTCACACAGTGCGTGTGTGCATATGCTAGAGCGCACAGGCAGACTTATAAGCACACTTTTAAGAGTGTTGAGTCAGCAGCTGCTGCTTCGGGTTCAGGGGTGAAAGGTCAGAGGTCATTACCTGCTTTGCGCTTTTGCCTTTATCTCTATGGATAATCTGCACTCACACATGAGTCTTAGACACGGTGACGGGCTGACACGGGATGGCCGCAGAAGAATGGTGCTCCTAGTTAAGCCTGCAACTTTTTTACCAAGAAGTAAGAGAATTCAGGAGCACAGTATAACACACACAGACACACACAACAATGACAGTATACAAGTACTTTCAGCTGGAAAATTGGACTGTGGAATGATGGAGCACGTGGGCAGCGGGATGTGGGATTTGTCTTCTTCCAGGGGGAAGTGACAAAAGTTGACTCCAAAGGTTTGAGAGAGTTTAATCTTGAAAAACTCAACAAAAACTTGAGTGTGTGTGTATGTGTTTTGTTTTTTGTTTTTTTTTTGTTTTTTGTGTGTGTGTGTGTGTGTGTGTGTCATCAAAGACTTATTCCATAGAGACCAAAAACTGTATAATGTTTGAAAGAACTGTTGAAATAGCTGTGTTATCCCTGATTAAAGATCGCTATCTTTAAAGGCACGCGCAACCATAAATACACAAACATGCTTTATTCCCTCCAGGCCTTGTGATAGTGTTGTTTACTGACTGTCATCTGATTGTAAATTGTTAGGCACGTACAAAAATGAACTGACACATAAACATACAACATTTTCTGGACGATTTAACCTTTGGATGAAGTGCCAAGGCTTCTCTGACCCGCAGCTAAAAGTTTGTCTTAGGGATAAAAGTAATTTCAGTCTGATGGCCCCCTCCTGTGGCTTGAAGTGGTAATTGCACACAATATAGGCTGCAGAAAAGAAAGCAAGCTTTGTTTCACGTGATGAAATGTGTGAGGCGGCAGGCTTTTTTCCCCCAATTTGTGGGAAACCATAAGTTTAACAGTTTCTAATAGATTTAAACAAGTTCTGCAGTAAGTTATGCCTGTGTAAAAGTGTCCAGATGCAGTGTGAAGTGTGACAAATGGGGTATCAAATAAAATGTTTTCAAAATAACAGACATACTATTGAGAGTGCAACAGCTGATCATCTTCACGACTGATTAATCTCCTCTTTTTTCAGATAATAGATGATTATTTTTATCTGCTAGAAAACCCAAAAATGATGCCTTAAAAAATTCATCTTTTCTGCATCCTCTCCAGTGCGAAACCTACTGTTATTTAGCACAAAGTAACTGGATTCCCACCAAAAGCACACACGATGTTTGTCGTTTTTCATCAAAAAATCAACCGAAGCGAGTGTTTTATTTTCCAAATGATTTAAGCCAGTTCATTCTGAATGAATCAACTACTTAATCTTAAAAAAGAAAACAAAAAACTGCACCATATTTCATGGAAACAGATGAATATTGTGATGCAGATTATATGAAACAACAACAAAAAAAGCATGGTAGTGGACTTCAATGCTCCAGAGGTCCAGCAGCCCACCACTAGAGGGCTGTTGCTGGGCCTGGGCCAGGCCTGGAAGCCCAGCAACAGCCCTCTAGTGGTGGGCTGCTGCTGGGCTTCCAGGCCTGGCTTACCTCTCCCCCTGGAGGTCTGAAGTTGCTCAGCAGCTAACCTGAGAGGACACTTTATACTGTGTGACTCACATTTTCCTTCCCTAGTAGTCTATTATCACATGAGTTAATCACTTTACTCCCTGTCCCGTGTTCCCAGTGTGCCTGCGGTTTGTTTGTGGTTGCCTTTATCAGTCGTGATTTCTTAATATGCAGTTTTTGCCAGAAGGAGCAAAGCAGGAACATTGAGTATGACTTTTATCTGTGTAGGTGTTGCGTAGGTGTCGTATCGGGGCGGCCAACGCTGATGATTAATGTCTTTCTCACACACCAGCCTTTCAACCTCCCGTAACTCTTAACAGTATTATTGTGTAAATCCAATATGATGCAATAACACCTGTTTACAAAGAAGACAACCAACAAATAAGTAATGACGTCTCTTTAGGTAGAAATTTTTGAAATGTGGGCGGATCTTCCTGTAAGTTGCAGGTGTAGATATATTCTTGCTGTAATTGAGTTTCATCAGGTGTAAATCTGACACTTGTGTGTGCAAGATTCCAACACCTCCAGGAGGAACTTTATATAGAACATACAGTATATAACACACGCATGCACATAGAAGTCGAGCATGCTTTCCTTTACTTACATTACCGTCCTGTGGATGTACCATAATGTAAAGCATGTAAATTTCCTAAACACTGAATGTGACTGCAGTCGAACCAAATTGGGGAAACAAATGCGTTCCAGAAATACGACTTTAATCAGCTGGTGTCAAACCGTACAGTTTAGAATTTGTTGCCCAAAAGTGGTCTTTTACAAACAAACACACACATGCGCAAAGGCACCAACTGTCCCAGTAAATGTGGGGTGCTCTGGTGTAATAAAAGCCTTCCTCTGTGGTGGAGCTGAACCCCTGTGTTTAACTGCCTGTGTGAATGTGTTACCACTGAGAAGCACACACTGTGAAACTGCACATACTGGAATTTGAAACTTGGCAGAAACACTCAGCCAAGGCTTTTTAAGACAGTTGTGCACTGCTGGATGCACTAAATGCTCCCCCCCCCCCCCCCCCCCCCCCCCCCCTTTTTCCAGCTGGGCTTCTTTATCTGCTGTATTTACCTTTTGTGTGGTGAGTGTGTATCAATGTCAGGTATACCCAGAGTCTAATGTCTGATTGGGTTACCTGACAAACAGGTTGGCCCTCATGTCCCAGCTTTATGTCTGTGGCACACAAGCGGTGGCAGCGTGTGTTTATATTTAAAATCTATACATTTAAAATCTTATCAGAGTACACAGTTATGTCCATTCAGTCTCTTTCTTTTTGTTCCTTTTTCCACCTGGTCAACTCTGACTTTGTACCGCATGTCTTTTTGATGCAGGAATGTGTGAATCCAGTCAATACTCTGATAAGATTTAGAGTAATTTAGCTTTAATTGCCCTGTACTTCTTCACTGTCTGGATTTTTGTTTGCTTTTCCTCTTGTCCTCTCTTGTCACGTCTGATAGGAGTGTCCCAACATGACATTAGTGACCCATGGTTTCCTGTTTAAACACCAGTGTGTTTAGAGTCGGCATCGTTTTCAAAGCTAATCACTGACACACGGCTCTGATGGTATAATCGTGTTTACATTCTGAGGTAACGTGACACTCTTTTTGGAGCCTGTAATGTCTCTGATGAAAGATTAAAGCCTGCTTAAAATGTGTTTTGTATTTAATGCCAACAACAGGGAAGAAAATGGTCTGTATTTGATTTATAGTTAAGCAAAATATGTTTTCACATCCAGTTTTAGTTAACTAAAATGACCTTGATCATAGCTGGAAAAAACATCTTCTCCATGTCGCTCTATTCAAATTTAATTGTGTACATTATCAAGGTTTTAATGGATTAGACACGTGAAAGCTGTGCTTCTGCTTCTAAGCAGTCAGAGATGTTTACGCTCTTCTTTTGGTGACACGCCACCAAGCTGAAGCTGCTGAATGTCCACTTGTCTATAATCTACAGTTTAATATACTGATTATCGTCAGTGCTTTATCTCCTTCATGTGCACTTCATTAAATATAAATGAGGGGGGGGGGGTTGAATCACAACGCTGACCTGTGATGAAATTTTGACTCTACTTATGGGTCATGTTATTAAGCTTCACTTCCTCAAAAAAGAAAATAAATTAGTCCTGAATGCAGCCAGATGCTCTGTGTTTGAGTTGTCCGTTAATCGCGTTCTTGTGACTGTAATGTCTCTTGACAACCTTAAAGAAATTCCTTCAAATTTGCCACCAAAGTTTAGATTTTGGTGGTGAAATGTTCACTTGCTGTGACCAGACGTTGGTTTCTTTTCTTGTGATTTCTTAGGGAAGAAAAGAAAAAATCTTTTTACACGTCGGGCTGAAACTTTTACTTCAACTCAAGGATGGACTGATTATAGTTTGCTGCTGTTTTACAGGTCAAGGTCACAAAGCACCTGGTTAACTATTAGTTATGTCCTTATCCCCCACATCATTCCCTCTGCTGTAATAAAACCTACTTTGATGTCTCACTTTATTGACATGTCTTACTGATCACTGCTGCACAGTAGAGTAATGTTGGTTAAATATTAAAGGGCTTATGGCTCTATGTCTCACCACTGTGACCGAAGGTCTTCAAAAATATATCTGTGGTGTGTACTTGATTGCCTATATTTGTATATTCCAAGCTAGGCTTGGAAATGAGCACCTGGCTTTGTGCACAAACAAGTGCCGACGTAGTAGATTTTCTCTCTAAAGGGAAACCTCAAATGAGGTCGGGGACCTGAGAGAGCAATAAGGGTTTAAGTCTAAGCTTACACTACATCGCAGTCACAGATCTGGAATAGTCTTTCAGTAGAGTAATGGATCCATAAAAACACCTTACGGTGCCAGATCTTTGTCTTGACGATCTGACGATCCTCTAAATTTTCCTCCTTTTCTGGGGTAAACAAGAAAGTGAGAACAGTTGATTAGGTTTCTCAGCCAGGCCTACGTGTGTTTGTGTACTCACTCATTCAGTTTTTTGTCACACCTTAGTGGTATTGTGCTCCCTATGCATTTACACTCAGGTGGGAAGGCTCCACCCCCCTACATACATGTTTTTATCCCTGAGGGCCTTTGTGTTCCTCACACACTGCATGTTTCCCAACAGTAGTTAAGGGTTAGTACTGCTGAGGCTGGGGTTAAAGCCGTTGTGTTCAAAATAAAAGAACTTGTGGGAAATTGATAACAGGGAATGTAAATAGAAGTGTATGTGGGGTGGAAAAAAGGTGTTTAGGAGGTAGGAAAGGACATAAGGAGGGTGTGAGGAGTGGTTGCCATGCCAGTAAATGAATGGCGGGGCAGAGCAGCGATCAGGGAGCGCAGAAAACAGAAAGAAGAGAGGCAGGGAATAAGGAAGAAGGGACGGGCTGACTCGTATTTCAGCTTCATGTGTGAAGGGTTGGGTGTAACCTTAACCCTATACTCACAGCACAAATTGTCAACTCTAGTAGTCACGCACTTGCAGGACTTCAGGAGTCACGAAGAGCAGAGTCTGGGCAATCCTCACCAGCATACCCTTTCTTTTTAACTCACCTGGGTGCGATAAGCAGGTGTGGGCTTGCCTTCCCAATTCTTGCTTTATCACTGGTGTAGATCAGCTGATTGGAGATCCAGAGCCAGAGCTTTGTCAACACTGGGACCTTTTATCACAGCCTTTGCTTAGCACGCCTTTTCCTCAACCGCTAGTGACGGTAATATTTGCGGAAAAGGGATCAAAACAGGACGGAGAGGAAAACGAATGAGGATTCACAAGAAGTTGGTTCTAAATTCTCTGGAAAAACTCGACAGGCATCCTCATTTCTGCTGCACACCCAGCAAAGGGAGTATCACATGTGAGTGTGCCTATGCCAGTGCGTGAGCATGCAAGTAACTTCATCAGGACGGCAACAAACCCGGGAACCTCTTAACCCCTTGGTCAGGCCCTGGCTCTAAGATGGTGCGACTCAGCTGGCGCGTGCTAACAACTGGAGATAACAACACTCAGGGGCACACATGGTCGTAAACAACAACCGCTGATTTGCTGAGACTGAAAAGAATCGTAGGGTAATTTGGAAACCTCTCTCCACCCTGTCATGCACCACTGAGGAACATAACAGAAAAAGGGGACTGTGCACAGAGAAGTGTGCGCCGCGGAAGGGCGGTGATTTTCCTGATTGCTGGATTGCTTAATTACCCCTTTGGGTTTGGGAATCACGCCTGGAGTTTTAAGGCACAAAGGAGGACAAGAAAGGAGAAGATGATTTAAGTTTTTGCGGCAGAGAGATGAAGTGAAGGAGGAGGCTGTGTGGGTCAGAGTCATGATGTGGAAGTGCGCTAAGCAAATGGAAAGTAAAGCGGGATATGGGTGAATGTCCTGCTGGAACTAATTCAGTGCTTATCGTTGAATCTGAAGAGTCTGAAACAGTTTAGTAAGTGTGAATATCTGGACTACCTACCAACCTAAGGATTTACGGCTGGGGATATATATATATATTTTTTTGCTTAGTTATAAAGAAGACCTCTCTGAGCGACAATGAGAGGAGACAGGAGGTCCGCATCATTCCGAAAGGGGAAACCGGCGGGCCTTTCCCGGGCTCTCAGCTGGCTCAACGTGTCCAACCTCTCCCGCCAGAGCAGGCGCGTCTTCCAGAGCCAAAACGAGCTCAACGTGGTTCACAGCCGCCACCCGTACTCTCAGTCTCACAGTCACCTTCACACCTCAGACGGAGACGAGGGTGAGGACGACGATAACTGGGTGTACCGGCCTCAACACAAAATAGGTGAGAGTGGGGAAACAAAAAGAAAAGCAGTGATTATTTTATTTTTATACTGGACACACACCTACTTAACCATGTGTGTTGGCTACGTCTCTTTGACCTTTTGAACTTGAACTTGTTAGAATGGTTCTTTGTTCTCGAGCTCAGTTAGGGAGACGGCGAATGATGTGTTTACACGCACAAGCAAAGCGAGTACTGTTTCATTCTCTTTCTTATGGCACCCTATTCTCAATCTCCACAACCCTCACACTTCCTGGTTGCCTTAGAGACTAAGTTGGATGTGTGTGTTTGTGGTCAGCAGGACTTGTGGCTGGTCAAAGGGCACTTTGTCCCTGTGTGATAAGTCAGCAATGATACATCAGCCCCGGAAGCGGGCGCGGTGATGTCACAGGCTGGTACCAATGTGAGTGTAGGATTTGGTGCCAGGGAGAGGGTGTGTTTGTGTTTGTGTTTGTCTAGACCTGGATAGCTCATCACTGAGACCAAGAAACTAAATAATAGTTTCTTTTATTCAGCTCTTTAGTTTAGAGTTTTAATATTGGACGTCTTTCTGTCTGAGGTAAGAATGAAATTTAAACCTGGCAGTATTTTAGGGGTATTAAGTTTCCAGTTTCTCATTATTTATTGATTGGTTCATTAGTTGTGTGCCGGGGTACATGCATCTGTGCATACTCGGTCAGAGGTGTCAGTTTGACTTTGGGGAGAGTGGTTGTAACTGTAGCCTAACCTTTGCCTGAGAATGGAAAAAGACACCAGTGGTACTCGCATTAACTCTGAGACTTGCTGCCATTGGTAGTTTCACTCACACTGTACATTAACATTAAAATTATTGCCAATACTTTAGATACCCTTGGAGCGGGATAGGCTATACATGCATACAAGCTTGGACACAAAGGCTTTGGGGAGGCAGGTGGGACAAAAATACAAACCAAATAAAAAGCAGATATTGTAGCCTAAGTTTCAGACATTCAGGATCAGTATCTGCCCATGTTTGCCTCGCTATTACACTAACGGTAACATAACAAGTTGTTATCAGCTTGAATAGGCAAATTACATGTGTTGTCTCTCTGCCTGGCTCTGCGTTTTATTTTTAAAGCAGTTCAGCAACATGATGACTAGTTGCTTCCATATCGGAACTTTCTTTATCTTAATGTGTCCAACCAATCGGTGCAAAGCTTCTTGGGGTAAGATTGTCACAATAGCATGGAGACTTACATGGAGCAATAACAATGATTTAGCAGCATAGGCGCCACATGTAGCCTCAGTCTGCTGTCAATGCTAAGAACATATTTTGAATCGGTGTCCCTATTGGTGGTCAGGGCTGGAGTAGTGTCACCTGACAATATATGATGACATTTTGTTGCTCCAGGAAAGTGAGCTTGTTGCTGCTCTTGTCAAGTTTTTGCATGTTTCAGCCCTTCCTTCCTTCTCACTCTATCACCTCTGAACCTGCCCCTTCCTAAAACAGCTCAGAGACGCACATAGCTGAAGGTCCTGACATTTTTCTCATAGTTAAAGGGTTAAAGCAGAAGCCGGTCAAAGTTTATATGGTAACTATATTGGTATGTAGTGTTTTGTTTTTAGTTTTAACTGAAGGATAGTTTTTTTTCCTGGTTATAATCTTGAACTTGAGATTACATATAATATTATTTGTGTCCCTTAACTCTAGAGATAAGTGTTGCAGCGCTGTTTCGCAGCCTAAACCTTTATGGATTTTATATCTGCAAACCAAGCATGCGCCCTTTTATTGCCCGCATGTGGTTCAGTGGCAGAAAATGTCTTTGTATTCTAGCCAAATCTTTATCTGAATGTACTACACCGCATGTGATTCCACTGTTTGATCTGTCTTACATAAGAAGATCATCCTACCTTATTTGCAGTCTGCCTATCTCATCCGTGGTTGCCCCTCACGCTGCCCTCAGGAAAGCTCTTTGCTGTCATTATTTCTTCACAGATCTCTTTCAGTCCTTTCTTGGAATAATTACAAAATCTTAAATCTAAAATTTTCACTCACATTTTAAAGAAACAAATCATTTTCCCATTAAATATTCAGAAAAATAAGGGTGACTAATTTATTTACCAAGGGATATATTTTCCAACTACAAAGCTTGGAGATGGAGATGATGCATTCAAGTGTGAATAAGTGATTTTAAACAATAACAAGACAGGAACTGATCAGACTTATTGCATTAGACTTTTGTTTTTCACAAGCTAATGCTCTTTCTCCTGCTGTTTCTTTTTACAGCCTCGTTCTTTCAGTGTTTCTCTCTTTCCCTCTGTTGTAGACAGACTGTATCTTTTTATAGCTAATTCCAGGCCAGAGAGAGTGTCATAGACAGGTCAGTATAAAATTACTCCATCTACAGTGCACACACACACACACATATATACGTAGTGTACAGATGCACACTGCACACAGAGGAAATGTCTCGGGAATAAGTCTCCAGTTTGAACCTTAAGTATTTTTAACATCTGGATCTTGCTTCCACACGCCTGCCAAGACCCATTACAAGGCATATGGGCAGCCACGCACTGTGCCTCTGTGTAAATATAGCCCGAAAATGAGTGCCTGGGGATGCAAAACCTGCAATTTTGATGTAGCCTCCAGCTCGGCTGGTTGGGTGTTTGCCTCGGTTGTTGAGGTAACGGGTGTGTGAGTGAGTGAGTGCTTCCTGGGCCAGTTGCAGCCCCGACAAAACGTTGCAAAAGTTGTTTTATTTATTGGTTTGATGTGTATATATATATTTTTTTTTTCCAGACGGAAACGGTGGCTCGTCAGACATCCAACCGATTCATTGTCTGCAATGCCTTTATAGTTATGGGTTATATACAGATCGCTGCTGATTGGTTAAAACCTCCAACACACCCACCAAATGAGAGGAAATGTGGCCCAAAAAGCATGTTACCAAAAAAACTGCACGTTTCAGTTAAAAAAACAAAACAAAACAAAACAAAAACAAGGCAGAAAATAGCAAAAGTGCTCCTGGTGTGGCTCAATTTGACATTTATTAACTTTATTAAGATTCTTAAAAAAACTTTGAGCAAGTGTAACATATAGCTATATTTTGTAACGGCTATTCCTTCCTGTTTTAGGAATTGAAATACAGGTGATAGAGTCCCAGTTCTGTTGTAATGTCAAATTAATTTAAACAAATGTAGATAAATATATCATTACCAAGAATTCTAAGGGAATAAAAGTAAAACAAAAACAATCAGTTCATTAAATAAATTTCCTCCTGTAGCTGGCACCTGACCTGTGCCGTTGGATCCTCATGCTGTGTCCCAATTCTAGGCTGCATACGACTGCTGTATTTATTATCTAACTGTTTTTTTTTTCACATAATGTCATTGTTTGATTTAATAGCTCAGTACCAGACAGTGTCATTTTAACCATCTTGCAAAAACGAAACTGTGGATTTGGAGCAACTGCAAAATCAGTCCGACCCCTGATCTCCAAAACGTCACAAAATATCACAATGCTAATTTAAGCTTTATAAAGGGATAGTTAAATGTTTTCCAGGAGCTTTCCTATTCTTCTTTGTGTGAGCTGTGAGCTGTTTTACCACCATTTGTTTTTTGTTGTTTTTTTCCCCTTTTGATAAGAGGCAGTTGGGAGCACCCGTGTCAGAGAAGCATCGCAAAATTTAGATATTCAATTTACTGTCATAGAAAAGCATAAAAGGCAACATTTCAAATAAGGAACCAACCTGCAGCTGGTGGGACCCCATCAGACAGTGGAATCTAGGTCTCAGTTGTTAACTGTACTCCTTATTGGTTGTTATTTATAGATCATCAAACCACCAGATGAAGGTGCACTCAATGTCTTCTTGTTTATCCAGATGTTTTCCTTTGGCAAGTGTGCCTGCACCGTGTTAACATGGAAGTTTGGAGATTTGGGGATTAGTCTTCAGCAGAGTTTTACGTGTGATGTAGTTTTTGGTATCTACAGCGTGTCACTGTGTTACATATTTGGGGCAGGAGCACAGTGACCTAAATATTAACCATACCTTGTCATGCCACAGCTGTGGCAGAACCAGAATTAGGTTCCACAGTATTGAAGACGTGTTTATTAAGGCAGGCTGTAAGAAAAGGGTCTTTGAGGACATATTTCTCTTTGTGGGATGCTTGGTGAAATTTTTGAGAGGCTTCACAGACCAAACTCTTGCATAACTGTCTTTTTTGCGGAGGGTTTTATACAGGCACACACAGAAACACACTCATCATTACCGTGTAGTCGTTGTGTAAATCCAGATTAGCAGATGATAATTTGCTGTTGGGAGAGGAGATGGATGTATAAACCAGGAAGGCCTCATTAAAAGACAGACACAGAAATCTGGTGATGTGGCCCACAGCCCAGGGCTTGTAAACACACCAGTGCTGTACATAGAAACACGCGAAACATTCATTAAAAAAAGCATATCTATAACAAGTGTTATACACTTATAAACTGCTTCTAATCATTTTTCTCTTTTCTCCTACATGCTGCTGTCGGTGTTGATCCACAGGTAAGTCCAAACTTCCTCTCTGATCCTCCTTTGTATCTCTTTTCCAGCTGACCCCAGATCAGTCTTATTGTGTGCTGAAATGCTCCTAATCCCGGTACACACAAGAGTTCAGCTTTAGCTCAAATTAAGTCACCCCCCCCCCCCCACCCCACCCCACCACCACCACCACCACCTCCACCACCTGATATTTTTTTTTTTCACTCACCCTTTTGATTCATATTGTATGTATCCTATTACCTCTGTGTTGTGGGATCTAATCCACAAAAGGCCAGATTCACTGGTAAAAAAGGGCAAGTAGAGGAAAAACAAGTGATTATGTTGGTGAACATGGTTTTAGCAGCTTGTAAGGGGATAGAGGTCTCAGGGTTTAGTTTGATAGGATGAACTGATATTGTCCCAACACAGTGGTGAGGTAAAAAAAAAAAAGACCTCTTCACGACAAATGCGTGAGTTATAATGATGTAATACGAACAGAAATGATCTTTTTCCGTCATTTTAGAGCCAGTATGTTCATGTTTATCCTTACATGTGTTCTTTTTTATTTCTTTCTTTATTTCTTTCTTTATTTTTTTGTGTTTTTGCTACTAATCGCTTCTTTTTTTTAAAATGGCAGAGTCAGATTTTTTTTTTCAGATTCCTTCTCGTCACGTGTCTAAATATCTGAGCTGTGGAAGCTACAACAAGCTTAGTTTTTATCTGCCTTTGCTATTTAGTCTTATCTCTAATGCAAAGTGCGCCGCGGTTAAAACATTGCATACTTGCACAGCAGTGGATGTGACAGAGGATGTCCTGAACACCTAGATAAGATGCTGTCTGTGTTTCTGATACGGGCCCTTTGACGTGATTCAAGTCCTAAAACGGTGTTTAATCTGAAGACAGTCTGCATTGTAGAAGCTGAAATCTTCCTGTATGTACTGTTTGCATCCTGCACCCACAGAAAGAGGTTGTCACTGTGTGCTGCCATGTAGTCCATGTGCAGAAATATACTTGAAGAAGATAATCTTTAATGAAATGATTCAATTAGAGCATGCTATGGGCTGAATTTTCAAAATTGCAATAGTAAATATATAATTTATAAACGTGAGAAAAGAAGACTGAGTAAATATTTGGAATTAAGTTTATTTCTTTATTTGTAGATGATTTAAACAAGAACACTGTAAAATTTTGCTATACCGACCAGTGGCTCGCACTGACTTCTGAAACTAATCTTAACAAGACTGTGTTTGTGTGTAAAAGCAAAGGAAATCCACCTCTCTGCTTTGACAGTTTCAGCTTTGCAAGAGCGGTGATTACGCATACCTCAAAATGCTGCTTGTAAGCCAAAGGTTTTATAGGAGAAGGTTAAAGTTAAAGCCATTCTGGCCAATTAAGGTGAAGGTTTGATGAAGTGAGATTTTACTGTTTGGTTAGATGGGTTTATTCAAGCATTTGTGCGTATTTTGAACAGCGCGTTTTTCTTCCAAGGCTGCGTTTTTGTGGCTTTCTCATTTCAGTCAATCATGCTTTCCTTGAGGCTCCACGTCACACGAGGTCACACTTACACATTTGCACACTAGTCAGCCTCTAATTGGCCACATCTGGTCGAGACAGATGTGTTATAGCCTGCAAGCAACAATCACGCTTGGACGTCATAGTTTTATTATGATTGTGCCACTTTAATCCTCTTTTGGAACATCTGCACAGAGCGTACACTCTGCCAAGTAAGTAGGTAATAGTCATAAATATCAGCATTAATTATATGCAAGGTTAATCACCGTTGCTGTAATTATGTAGTGGAACCATAACATCTTAAAGACACGAAGTAAGCCTTTGTCTGTTTTGTGTCTGCTAAACATCTGTTTATACAGTATACAACAGAAGTGAGCACTCTGCTATACAATATCACTGTCATATTATTCAAAACTGGATCAGCTTACAGTGCACCAATTCTAGGTTGTCTACTTGGGTATTTTCTCTTGATGTAGAATGAAAAGCTAACAATTAAAGTTTCCATCCATCCATCTTCTTACATATAACAGAGAGATAAATAATGTCTTTACTGAGTTCTGGGTCTTTAGTTGCCTGAACCAACCTAACTGGTTTCTTACTATATAAAGTACCAGCGTCTGTGTTCCAAGCTATCACTCTTTCCAAGTCAAACAATAACCCTAACTATAGATGAGGGTTGGTAGATCACCTCCTGAATTACAGGTTTTGCCTCTTGGATCAGCTAGCACAGCGGCATTCTGTTTTGGACGGCTCTATTCATCTTCTGATAAAGTTCAGTAGTCACCAGTAGCCCTGGGCAGATTCATAGCAAACAGGGTTTAGCCATCACGCATTGTTACGTACTGTACGTGTGGGCTTTGGATTATAAATGAATGCTAAGGGTTCTGGGTTTTACATAACTTACCACAGATCACTTAAGATCAAAGGCTGCCACACCAAATGTGTTTTTGCAGAGGAAGAGAAAGCCATTACAGCGCATCATTGGTAATCAATGCCATTTTGCATTCTGCTATCCAGTCTGGACTAAGCCAAACGTTATGTTGACTCTTTAATTTACTCTTGTCAATGTGCACTGTGTTGTCTAGCTGCATATATTGATTTACTGGGTTTGTAGAGAGTATGATTTTCCCCTCTTTTTTTAGATTTGAAAGCACAGTCAAAGTCTTTGATTACTATCATTTCAGCAAACCTAAAACTAATCTTCCTTTTGTGAAAAGCGTACCTCATGTGAGCTTTACAAAGCACTTTAAGTCATAGAGGAATGGCCCAGAATCAGATCCATAAGCTATTCTCGCTGCACATCTGAACAAGGTGGTAAAAAAACATCAGTTTAACACCCATAAACCAAATGTATTTTCATGTGTATTTCCAAAATCTTGTAAGTGAGCCTGTATTTCTGTCTGCGACTGGCACGACGCTGAGGGTGATTGGGATCGGCCTGCCTGGAGAGTTTGTGATGCACCACGCTTGTAACTGCGTCTGATAACAAGCAGTTGAATTGTGGGGATTAAAGCGATTATATTTGATCAGCGCACAATGGATCGGCCTCAAGCCGGGGCCCCCTGTCTCACTCTGAACTGCTGACTGCCCAGATTCTCTGCCATCATTATCCAGTAAAAGCTTCACACGGTGCGTATTCGTGTGTGTGTATATATTATTGTTTTTATTTTTGCCTCCTCCCAAGCAACAAATGTATTCTTTAAAACCATGTATTTGACTAAATGCCACATATGTATACATATATGTGTGTACTTGGGTATCTGTGAAGGTGACCAATCGGGGGGCTTGTGGGTGACAGTGGATTTAAGAGTTTTAGATCCAGGCTGAGCTTCTAGCTCTGATGGGCGGGGAGATGGGGTGGGGTTGAAGGTATGGGGGTGTCAGTGTGGTAGAGAGATATCCAGGGATGTAGGGAGAGAGAGAGGGGAAGCAAAGTGAGGGGGGGTTGCAAGGCAGTTTCCTGCAGTGTAGAAGTTGGCTAGCTGCCACTCGGAGCGTGTGCATGTATGTGTGAGAGGGGAAAGAAGGGGAGGGAGATGGAGAGTGGAGTGTATGTGTCAGGATCAGTGTGTCTGCTTTTGATCGGCTTGAGCGAGCGGTGTGGAGAAACCGGGAGAGAGGAAGAGAAAAGGAGGACAAGCAGGATGGTTATGAGGAAATGGTGAGCTGCAAGAAAAAAAGAAGAAACTGCAGTTTTGTTTGGGGGAAATAAGTGAAGAGCCATGTTCTGTCTGAAAGGTGAGTGTAGCCGCTCATTGCATGAAAGCTCTGGCACTGACTCGGTGTGAGTGTGGAGTTTTCCCCGGGACTTTTGTGAGACAAAGAAAAGTTAAACTCCATCCCTCCCCTGTTTGGAAACTAATCTCTCTCACAGCAGCCTCCTCTGCACAATATCCTTCCTTGTGTCTTTTTTTCCTTCAGTGAAGGAAACACTCCTGTTCCACTTTAATCATCTCTTCCTTTGTTCTTTAGTTCCGTCTCTGATTAATTAAGGGTCTTTGAATTCAAGCATGCTTTATTTCCTGACTGCGGTTTGATTCCCCTCCCTTTCATTTTACTCTTATTATTCTCGACTTTAAGCAGAGTGTCTCTGCACGCTGCTGGCTGTGATCCTGTTTGCATTCTCGTAACTTTGGTGTGGGTTTCAGGGGCGATGAGCGATGTGTAGAGCTGCTTACACCCGTACGTATCGGTGTGTATTCAGTGTGCACGTTGTTCACAGTAACAGCTGGCAGAGCAGCAGTTGCTGGTCTGCTTTCCTGCAGAGTGGGGGGCCATGTGTTGGCTATTACTTGACTGACCAGCTGAAATGAGATAAAGGGGAAACTCGCTCGTCTTTTACTGCGTTTGACATTGTTTTCTGTTATTAAACACTCATGGAAACTATGCTACAAAGAATAGACACAATATGCTGTTTGGGAGACAACACAATGCTGCTGATAAAGAGGGAAAACCCGCTTCCCTGCCCGCTCCTGTCATTCCATAACTTTTAGTCCTGCTGCTTGAGTCATATTCCAGAACATCATGATGGTGACTTCACCTGTCATGGTTACAGGGATCACATGCAGCTAAATATGTACTAATGTTGACAACACATGAGCTATTTTATTATGAAGAATAACATTTTATAGTCTCATTTGACCTAGTTTTGGGTTGCAGTGCCAAACGATACCCAGTCAAAAGCAAGAAAGTTAAGATGTTAAATATATATTTAAAAAAAAGAAACCCTGAGTTTTTTCTTGGTAAATGATCCAATCAGCTGTTATTTCAGAAATGAGGAAATGATCTGTCTTGTTAAACCAGGGTTGTTTTTTCTCTTTCTGTAGCCTGCAGATTAATGGCTTCCAGAAATGAGGTAATATAAAGTGAACACATCAACTATACGTGGCAGTCTCCCAGTTCATCAGCTGTATGCAGTAATTTATGTTGTCAGTTACACTGTGAGATTCGAGTCCGGCTTGGAAAATGGAGAGAAACAGATGTTGTGGGAGTTGAGCTGGAGAAGGAATTCAGTTTTTTTTTTTTCTTTTTTAGATGAAGCCATTTTTTACACGAGATTGCCAGTTTTTGTTTGTTTGTTTTTTTTTCATGTTTTTCTGTGGTCAGCAGTAACTAACTAACCGTACAGCAAGAGGAGGATTAATATTTAATGTTCAGATTGCTGAGTGTTTAAAAGTTGTCACACCAGGATCAGGTTATTGACATGTAGACGCTGCTTCACTTTAATCAGCTACAAGCACGATTCCCAGTTTGGGTTTCTAGCTTCACAAGTGATGACAAACTGACCCAAATACTCAGTATTACATTAAATACCATGATCCGACCAGTAGATTACTCTACATTGGCTGCCAGTTACAGAATGTCCACTAATGTTATGATATTAACCCCCCCTCGCTCAGTCGAGGTTGCCAGCTCTGAGACAGATGTGACATATTTCAGCCCATGTTCTTCCACAGCCAGCTGTGCTGTGTGGCCAGGGTGAATCACCACTACCACCCCTGCAGTAAACCTTTGCGTTGCAGTGTAAGCCATTTGCGAGGCCAGAATTAGGCTCTGTGACTTGGTGTGCATTTTGGTATGTTACATAAGTTATTTATGCACTTGAGCCCCAGTCAGTAGATAGGACATGAGCAGGGATTAGTTTGAGCTGGAAATGTCATTCTCACTTAAATTGGAAGTTTCCTGCAGCCTTCCGGGGGTTGGGGATATAGAAAGTTACATGTTGATGAATGTAAGCCTTGATTAGCACAGAAATTTCAGAGAAAGGTCAGTTGTGGGCATCTCAGTCCATGTCCACTTCTTGATCCTGACTTTTCTGGGGTTTATTTTGCTCTCCTGTGTGCAGTTCACTCATTACAGATGCTTCATATGTTTTTCTTTTATAATGGGCAGCAGTTGTGACATATTCTGATGCTTATTTAATGACCAAATATTCCGTCATCATAGACCGTATGACTCTGCAGTGTTACTCAGATACTTTCAAGCTTTTAACCAAAACTTCATTGAAGTTAGTCATCAGAAAATTCAGCTTTCAAACTACAATGACTTTATTCTTAATTCCACAGAGGATTTTTTTTCAGCCTCAAAAATAAAGTATATTTTGCAAGTGGTCTTTTTTCAGTCTCATATTTTGAGCCGTTGGTTTAACCATGTAAAGAGTTAGCACATGCATGAATGATGAGAATTTTTTTGGTATAGAATTTGTGTAAACTGAGTTCCAGGTTTCCCACATGCCCCACATGTCTAAGGCATTCAAGCGCTTTACTGTAGATTATCACCATTAAAAACTACAAACATGTCAGCAAACAATGATCTCTAGGAGAAAAATAGATTAATGACCTACTTAAGCTCGTGCACTGTAGTTCTATGTTAATATTTTCATGTTGAAACACATGAAGGCTCTTACTGGTGTTTTCAGTAAGAGATTCTTGTCCACAACCTTTATTTCCCAGAATCATTAAACGGCCTCCCTTGTGAACTTGCTTGAACTTGTAAGAGGACAGTCCTCCAGTAACATCTCCACCAGTACTGTGTTTCTTGAGACATTGTGACCTCTTCACCGGAGGTTGACCCACTACCTGCCCCCTGGCCTTCTGGGTAGGAGTGTTGATGGGGAAAAAGAGGCGGACAGGAGAGAGGTGTTAACATGTAGGCAACAGTTTGTCTGTATTCCTTGAGGGTTAGTTGGCTTTTAAAACATGGCTTGTGAAAGACTTTAGGATATCTCACCTACCTTTTTTAAAGCCAGTTTAGTGACATAGCACTTAAACTAATGTGAAAAACGACAACATGTTGTAACCATGAAGATATTTCTGCTTGTTCCCATCTGCATTTTAATCTAAGTAGATAGAAAAGGATCGTGTGTCAAGAGCTATAATACAAAGTCAGATTTTAAATGTTATCTAAAACCAACGCCTAGCTGTTTGTTAAAGTGAGTCACACTTTAAGAAAATGTAGTCAGACCACTTGTGCTGCCTGCTAGACTTTAGCTAGAATTTCTTTAGTTAAAAAGAAAACAGATGTAGCTTGGCGATAAATGGCCTCGTGGGTAGATGGCTTTGGAAGTTCGGGTAGTTATTGCAGGTTTTGTCAGTGATCGATACATGACTTGGTCGTAAATCAATCATGTTAATATGTAAATGAGCATGGGAGTTTGAGAGGAAGTTCACAATGGGATGTTGACCTCTGTAAACAAGTCGTAGCAGAAGAGATCTTGGTCTTGATAAGTAAACAATAGAGCGTTAAGTTCCAGTGGCCTGTGAATGGGATCTGCCAGGAACCCAGTGAGCCTTCTGTCTTCTGAAAAGAGTTTTCAAAACAATAGCTTTTTTGGGGGCAAAGTTTAGAGGTTTGGAATTGTAGGAGTCAGTAACGGGGTCTTATTGTGTCTTTTTTCTAGCTTGAGACAATAGTAATGCAGAAAAACTTTCTTAGCGAGCGAGTGTTAATGGGAAGTTGTTGTTTTTTTTTTTTCTTGGGACAATGCTGGAAGTGTTTTGTTGTCCGCAGGGAGTCGGCCATTGTCTTTTCAAACTTCACCCGCAAGTGGATGACTTCCCCAGACAGAAGTCTAACTCAGCATGCAGGTGCTCTCTCACTCCATTCAGACCTTTTGCGTCTCCATGGCTACCATTGTCCTCTTACCAAAGCCTTCCTCTTGTCCAACCCCCCCCCCCGAGGCTGCAAACACACACATAGAATCTATGTGCAAAAGTTAGTGTACATACACGCTCGTGTAGCGCATCTATTATTACACACAAACCCATCCAGTGTGACTTTTACATTGTTCACTAACTAGGTGCGCACGCACGCACACACACACACACATACGCACACACACACACGCGCTCATAATCAGTGGAATGTGACACACTTACCGCAGTGCATGCCAGGCAATACACACATATATTTGCAAACATCTCTTCTCACGCACATACATGTACTGTACCTGTTTGTAAAAGGGTTGTAATGTTTCTTTGTCACAACTGAAACATCCCCTGTTGTGATGATGGTCCCATTCACTGTGTTGCTCGTGTTGGCCTACATGACTTCACACCCCCTGATGTTGTTCTCTCAATGGGCCGGGTGACACACTGTGTGTCCATGCATGTATGGATTCAGGGCAACAACGGCGTTAAGTGCAGTTTAAGTGCAGCCACAGCCAGAATCTTTTGGCTTGCCCATTGGGCTACGTGTGTCTACAAACTGTTTTATACGAGCGGCTTTGTGGCTGCGCGCACGCATTCTGTGGTTTGTTCATTATGTTGTGTGTGTGTGTGTGTGTGTGTGTGTTCACAGTGGTTTTGGTTTTTGTAATCAGCTTGCGTGTTGGCTGCCTCACCATGCGCTGGAAATGATAACCATCAGTAATGGCTGTTTTAGCCTCTAGCTCTCTGCTGTGGCTTTGGCAGGATCACAGCCACAGTTTCACCAAAGTTGCATAAGATTTGTGCACTGACAGAACTCTCATGAATCAGTCTGCACATTATTTTTCAGGTTATCTATTAAAAACGTGAAAATAGTAAAAGGTGTCTAATCCAATTTCTGAGATTCAAGTCCTCAAACCACAAATATATTCAGCAGATTCTTGCAGAGGGAGACTCTTCAACCACAGAGTTAGTTTCTTTTTTTTTTCTTTTTTTACAGTTTTTTTTGGAAAAAAAAGCTTTAATGGTTTTGATGATTATAGCTTAGATGTGTTGTGCTGCACAGGTGTAAGCCACCACCAGAGGGAGGCATTTACCTTTGGTGCTTTCAATGAATTTCTCCCTTTTTATTTACTTTACTCTTTTCCATTTGACCCCATTTTTATTCAGTTTACTGGCCCAGATTGTGTTTGAGCTCTCATTCACTTTTCTTACACTTGTTTATTACCCACTCTTCAGTTCAGTGTCACTCCATCCTCCTGTTAATTAATCTGAGCATCTCAAAATATTTTAGCCTACCTCACACTCACAGTGAAGCAGATTAAAGATTATACACACCCTCACCTGGGAGGCAAGTGGCTCGCCGTGTTTATTAATCTGCGATCTGTTTCTTTGTTTTTTATCTTTTAATCTTGTCGCTGCCGTCTTTACAGTGAACTGTTTTTCACCGCTATCTAAAAATCCCCAATCTGTGGTCATCTTTAGCTTCCTCTTGAGTTTAAATCCTTTTGCATTTAGTTGTCGCCTTCCTCGTGTGTGCATGCTTTATGATGGTTTCAGGTGAATATCTGCTTAGTAACGGCAGTCATGTGGGGCTAAATCTGAGGCAGCAGTTTAAGTGGCCTACATGCATGCGTCTTACATCTGAGTTTGCGTCATCCGAGTTTAACCTACTGACACGCCAGCACGTCAGGTCTTCCTGAACTTCCACACATTTGTCAAGTTGAGGTGATGTACTTCATTATCTGCAGCCTGGTGTCCATCTGTGGTTTGTGTCTGTCACAATCAGAGGCCTGGAGGCTGGATAATCTGGGTTTACAGATTAGAACAGCAACGCCGAGGAACGAGGAGGGAGGAGGAGCCCAGAGGACATACCGTGTGGACGCCACTGGACAGTCCTGATGCTCTATCTCCTGTAGATCGAAGAAAGAAGAAGGAGGATGCTCTTCTATGCTGAAAGCTTGGCTGAATACCCTTTTGGATGGGCTGATTTTTTTTCTAGTCTTTGGACCTCAACCAGTTTCTTGACAATTGGTGGATTTTTTTGCACAATTTGTGGTGATGCTTCTAGGTTTCTGCAAAGGACACACATTGTAGAAGAAAACACGCTTTAACCACAGACATTTTCAGTTTCTAAACCTTAGTTTTTGCGTCTTTGGATTATTTAGAAATGTTATTGTGGTCTTATTTTAGGGTCAGAATTGTTTTTTCAAAAGTTGCCAGCATTTCTTCAAGACAGCCAACCAACAGTCATGTTTTTCAATAGTTTTATTCTGTAATGCTTCTGTGAAATATTTGTTTTGGAGATAAATCTTGTAATCGAACACGGAGCGCTGCTTTCTTTGTCAGGCAAATCAATGTAAGTCAATAGGATCCCCTGAGAGAAAGACAGGAAAGACAAAAACAGTAGGAGGAGACAGAGGGAGCACTGGCTCCCTTGTGGGATGCAAAAACGTCCATCCTGTCTTTCCAGAAAGAGAGGAGGGGGCCTATTGAGAGTTTGGGAGTGAAGGGGGGGTGGCGTCTCCACACACACACATACACCCTTCACCCGTCCATCCCAACACTACAAGTGGGGGCTTCAGAGAAGGAGGGTTGTGTAAGACGAAGGAGGAGTAGTTGGGGGGTTTTGGGTCCTGGATAGAGCAGGGGAGGGCAGGTAGTGGGGGGTTTTAGGTCTTAGCAGGGGATGATCACATACGTGCACTGCCTCTCCTCGGAGCCGGTGGTCAACTGCTTGCACAGGGGCTGCTATGAGGACTCCCCTGGCCAGAAACGAACTCTGCGCTCCTTCCAGCCCGCCAGCAAGATGGGGAACAGCCTGCAGCATCCGGCCGTCCCCAGCCCCAGGCCCACCAGGCCAGAGGGCTGCCTGCACAAACGTCTGCTCTCTGTGTCAAAAGTCCACCAGAAACAGGACTCGCTCTGGACACCAAAACCACTGCTTGGATCTGTGGCTAAGGGCTCGCCAGGGAAAAAGCATCCCTACCATGATGGCAAAGGTACAGATTAAAGAGAGTCTGCAGTTTGTTTGTCTTTTAGTGTTTTTTAGAGAGGAAAAAAACAACAACAACAACAAATGACTGTTGGTTTGTACTAGAAAGCTGTTTATTTTGTAGTTTCTAAATAAATACTAAATAGATATTTTTAATTATCTATAAGATATTTAGGTATATTTCCAAGATGATATGAGTCTTAAATTGAAATCTACTGTGATTACAGTGTCCAGGTAGTAGTTGCTGTTAGCACTACAATGCTGTTTTGCTACTGTAATGATTGTGGTGTTTGACTTGGCTGCAGAACAGGCTCCTGCTTCAGAGTTTAAGTCACCTGAAGTGTTTTTAGAGATAATGATACGCTGTATGTAAGAGTGCCAGGGTCACAGCAGATGCAATGGAAGCTTTTTCCACAAAGCCAGGCTTTGTCGCGTCTTGTTAGGGTATTTCCATCCTGCTGTATCTGAGTGATCTGTGCCATCTGGTTTTGCATGTGCATCTCTGTGTGTTTGTGTGTTGTGTTTTTGTGACCTAAAAGACCTTTGACCTTTCATGTATGAGACAGGTTCTCCAGGAAGTAAAATGCTTTGAGTTATCTCTAGTTGCTTGTGTGCATACTTTAAGACTTTCCTACTAACCTTGGGCATGAGTTTGAGCCTACACTTACTCATTCACACACATATATTTGCATGGATCATTTGGTCCCATGTGCATGGTTGCATCTAGACTATGCTTCACTGTCATTTGGGACAGACATAACTGAAGATGCTCCTCTGGGTGGCCACCCCTGGGAACAAGACATAATAGCTAGCAGCTGGAGGTGATGGGCCAGGCCTTCAGGGAAATGTAAGAGAGCTGACAGTATGAGGGGGTGATGGAAGTGACACTGACGGGGTTATGAAGGTGACCCACTTTCACCTCAGCACTACATAAAGGAGCCATCAGGACGGCAGGAAAGAGTGTTAAAAGATAACAAAAAGACTGACCTGTGTCCACATTTCCAAAACTGCAGCTCAGTGACATCTAAAGGATCTATGAATATAAAACAGAAGAGGCCATGAGGGAAGTAGGCAAGGCAGAGACTTCCTTAGAGTCCAACTTTGATAACTTTTGTTGTTTTTATTGGCCCATTTTGAGTCTTTCTGTCCATCCACTGGTCTTCCAATTACTCTTTTAAAGTTTTTCTCCATGTATGCACAGCTAAAACTAAACCATTTATTCCAATATGTGTGCATAACAATATGCTTCCACAGGACTGTGGCCCTTCCTCACGCCTGCTTTGACTAACACGCCGTGACAGCTCAAGATGTTGCTGCCGTCGGTACAGTATTGTCCGGGCTCTGTAGGTTGAATCAGCCTGCCCGTCTGTGTTTATGCACGGCTGAACGGATAACCCTCTTACTCACAAATTGGAACTTGGCTAATATGCCTTTTGTGTGTGTGTTTGTGTCTTTGTCCCTGTGTGCTGTGTTGTTGTTCTGGGATATTTTTTTTTTTGTTTCCTTTGTTAACACTTGATTCTCCAGTTCTTTTTATAAATATGACGTTTTTTTGTGTATAGGGGCAATCAAAGGGTGATTCCAGCATTTTTTTCCTGCATATGTTTTATAAGGCTTCTCCTCCAACCCTCCCTTTATTTATTTTTAAATTTTTATCAGTTTAGAAGTGGAGCAGGTGTTCAACCGGATGCCCCATAATCCCTTGGTGGGAAGTCAGATTCAACTATCGACCAGTCACTGCCAATGGCTCCTGAGGGAAGAGCACCTGAGGGAAACCATGCTTGTAGAGTAACTGAATGAGGCCAAATGAAATGGATTGACTACGTTTATAGGGGAAGCTCTGCTGAGAATCAGTTAGGTTAAATATCTTTTTGGCAGTAGGAGCTGGAGGGTTGGGTTCAGCCTCAGCTCTTTATCCTTGTCTTCCTTTATGTGGTACATTCACACGCATTTCCCATCTTTTAGATGAATATGAAACCCGTGAGTTTGGAGACACATCTGAATCAAAACATCAATGAGTTGAGATGAATAACAGCCCACCCCCCACCTTCACTGCTCCCAGTGCTCAGTGAACCAAAAGACAAAAGCAAAAGAGTGTTTCTCTTCTCGTCATTATTCTCCTCCATTTTTCTAAAACTACTCAAAATGCACCTAAGTAGTTCCTAAACTTTAATTGAATCTCAAAAACCCCTGGGTGTGAAGACGACTCTTAGCTCGCAATTTCTAAAAATCTAAATGTTTAAGTGTTTTAAATGCTCATTACTATTATCTTCCTGCTTCAACCATTAATCTCTCTTTAACTCTTGACCCCTTGAAAGCCTGCTAAGAGTAACCCTTTAAGCTTTTTTCCCTAAAATAAGCAGCTTCTGTCATGTTTCAGGCCAGCTTGTAGAACAAACTGCCTGATGGTGGTGGTCTCTGCCTATACAGCTACCCGTGGAAAAAACAGTAAACTGCTCACATGGTTGTCAAACCACATCTTTATTGATATACACTGAGCTGTCAAACACTTATCATTAAGGGTACAGGAAAGCTCATCAGATTTCACCTGTCCACTAATTATGTGTCGCTATCACCTGTTTAATACCATTATTTTGCTGTTCCAGATGTTAACCTGTAGTGTTAGATACTTCTAGCACCTCACTTAAAACTTTTTATTTATACCTTTAGTTCACTACTTATTATTAACCCTACTGCTAGTTTTTTCCAGGCCTGTAGGTAATGAAATGAACTAAATATACTTGAATAACAAAATAATTGGGATTTATAATAAATCTTATTAAAAGAAGATGGTTTAAAAGCACCTTCTGGATGTCGTGTACTCTTGAGTAGGAATTACACTACACTAACGCCCCAATGTGGTCTTGTTTGATTCTGGGATTTCTTTGTGTTTTGTGACAAAACACAAGTGGTATTTTTTTTTTTTTTTGTGGCCATTTCAAAACCTGAGCACAGAGACACACACACACACACACACACACACACACACACACACTAGCAGTTAGGAGGTAGCAGAACAATGGAGTAGGGAGCATGACACACACAGCCTAATGAGATAAAGAAAAGAGGGGGATTTTTCTCTCACTCACTCACTCAATCTCGCACACACACACACACACACACACACACACACACACACACATAAACACACACACACACAGACTTCTGGGAATTGGGGGTCAGGGGTTGCTTTGGGTCATTCAACTGTAAAAATGGGTTAAGGCTCTGTTTTTCTCAATCTTCTTCACCTCCACTTTCCTCTCTTTCATTAATGAAGTCTTTAATGCTGTTTACTGTCTGTGCACAGGGTTGTGTGTCTGCATGTTTTCTTTTCCATTTACCCACTTAGAAAATAAATGCTAGAGCATCCCAGCACATATATTTCCTGTTCATATCCCTGTATATGTTTATGTGAGTATGGCATGAAGTAGGTTTAAGTTAATGCAGTGTATCTAACAGATGGAGACCTCTCAGCTTGTTAAAGGCCTAATAGGTAATGGTTTTCCAATGACTGGTTAAACAGGTGCTCTTCCATTATATGTGACCGAGGGCTAATGAAGTAATCACTGACATATATTGAGAGGTAATTCAGTTGTGTGGAGGTTTGTCTGCGTCTTTATCCAGAGACTCCTGCCTGTCCAGTTCTTTTTACTCATCCTTTTGTATTTGACGCTTATTTGACACTGGCGGTGGTCTCCAGATGTTACTGTCTCAATTAAGTGTATTTGGATTTGTACTGTTCTTTATTTGCTCAAGCATGGTGGTTGTGTCTGCTCAAATTACCCTCCAAAATCTTTCTTTTATTCACCACACAACCTCTGAGGAAACAGAGAAAATGGCTCGGAGCACAATATAGTTTACAGCAGCCTTGTAACTCTCACAAGAAGACATTTATTATTATTACAGCTGTGTTTTACTTTATTATGTTCCATTAATTATTATTATGTTCCATATTTATTAATGTATTTGTTGACATATACATTAAAAAACACTTAAATATAAAGATGCACCATTGACCAGCCGGGGGCCAGAATCAGATGATTTCCAGCGCGCTCAGTCTAAACCGGTGACTGGCCTCTTAGCCTCACGTGTGTCCGATTACACGTCGGTCCGTTTCATGCATATGTGACGTACGTATTCATAGACACAGTAACCTGTTGTTAGGAGGACCACCACAAAAATTTTCATAGCAACCAAACTAATCAGACAATCTCAGCCATTAGCAGCTGAACATGGGCATTTTAAAGAGGCAAACAAAGGGCTTTGAGTCAACCACCAACCAGCAGCCTCGGTATTAGCAAAGAATCAGCAATTAGAGGGAACAAGACAAGTGAAAAAGAGAAAGCTTACTATAAAATCTGTCAGGTAAAGGTGAGTGTATAGCAACTCATTTTCAGTCATTTAAGTGAGAGAAAATCTGCTTACTTATTGCAGTTCAATATTTTTTTTTATTATGAAAACAATATTTTGCTTTGAAGAAATTCTGATTTGCTGTCAGTTTAAGCTCTTAGAAGGAAAAGTGGGAAAAGAAAAATTACAGTTTGTGCATCTCTACTTAAATAAACATAAAATTTAAATGAAGGACTTAAAATGGATGTGTTTGCATTTTATTTTTGTTTGTTTTTTTGACGAAAACAAAGTGTAGGAGAGTTGGTTTTATGATACAGAACATCATAATTTGTCAAATAAAGCTCACACATGCAAATCACCAAAACTAGAGATCAGTAGTAAACTAGCATGCCTTTTGTGATCTTCCACACACACAGTTAGGGCTGAGATTAATAGTGCAGCAGGACTTGAAAGCGATGCAGGAGAAGAGAGAGAGAGAGAGAAAGAGAGGAGAGGACTGAGTCATGGAGAAGGAGGGATCAGGTGTAAGTGGGCCTCAGAGCCCCATATGTGTAACAACTGAGTTTTACTTAATGGCTTGATTATTACATCAGGACATATTGGCTGGATAATCACTGGGGTCTGTGGAGACATTTATCCTTTCATTGACTAAATGTGTCAAAGCAGAGAAACTGTGGGAGCTGTGACACAGCAGAGGGCTTGGTTAGCTTTAATAGAAAATATTAAATCTTACTATCATTTACAGGGAATTTAATTTACTTTTAGGACTTTCTTCTTGCTTATATTCCTTCCGTTATTCTGTGAACCTACACTTACTGTAGTGGGTTCAATGAAGAAGACAAGACAGCAAGAAGTGTCTTGTTTCCCTGTTGACGTATGGAGCCTCCTGGTGGTTGTGTCATCTTCTGCACCTGCCCTTGTTGAGATGATACATGCAGATCTTTAGCACTTTGCTTTGTCTTTCTGTCTCTCTCTTCTTCTTCTTTCCTCCTTTTTGCTTCTGCAGAGTTTAATTGTACACTGACACACTCTCCATATCGATCCTCCTTACAGACGAATGATTTGTTTCCGTGTATGTTTCTCTCCAGGTTTTAATAAATCTAGTGAGGCAGTCTATGTAAACATTTGCAGGCCTTTGATTATTCATGGTGATAAGTTTAAGTTCATTTCAGTCAGGCTTGTGCGTGCGGTAAAACAAAACACATGCTCACTGGCAAACAAATAAGAATCTATTTACAAAACGGCTAAAACTCAATTTGATAGTGAACGCAGAAGTTTTTCTTAACATTCTAAAAATGCCCGCAGGTCTTAGAAACAAATGCGATTTCAAGACTTTAATCTGGGCCGTTTGCTTCGGCAACAGCTTTTGCCCTCGTCTTTCTGCTCGTGCAGTTCTATAGCGGTCTTGTTGTTAGTAATTGAAAAATCTAATTGAGCCGTAGTGCAGGATAAGTGCGTTTAAGCACTGCTTGGCCGTACAGACCTCGGTCACAGCTCATTTCTTTAATGAGAGCTGCTATTAGCAGGAGCTTTTTTCCACCTCATGCTGATTCGAGTCTGGCTCTCTGAGGTTTCTGGCCCCATTTGCCCTACTGACCAGTCTGCTCCCCCTTCTGTACATGCAGTTACATTCCTGACTACTTTGTTTTTAAAATGCAGTTTGTGTAAACCACAAAAAAGGGCATATTTGGTTACTAGTTACTTCAATATTGCTACCACAAAGCGAGACGTAGATTTTTAGTTGTTACCTGTAAGATTTTCCTGCCGCTTGCTGTTGCATTTAAAAACCAATTTAAATGAAAAATTCAACCTCATGTAAAGATACCAGTGAGCAAAACAAAAGAGAAATCTGGTGACAATAGTCTAACCAGCCTCACGGACCCCTCGCTTCCCCGCTGTTCACCCCCAACTCCAATCTTCCCTCTTCCTACCTTCTCCACAGCACCAGACCTTATTTGTGTCCCAGTCAGCTGGAGGTTCAATTAAGCCTCTGAGAGCAAAGCCGAGCCTCTGAAAAGCTCATGTCCCCCCAAAGAGACTGATTATAAAAGGAGAGGGAAGAGAGAAAGTGATTTTTAAGAGCCTCTTTAAATATGTCTTGTTAATGAGTTGTCCTCACCATGGCAACGTCTCCTTTTCAGGGTTTTTTTTCTCCATGCCTCATGCATAGAAGGATTAGAGTTGAGACAAAAAAGAGAGAAGAATGTAGGGAACGGGAAGCTACAGCTATTTTCCTTGTTTGTGAAAATACAGGGGAGCTTTTGGCGTTAATGTTGTTTGTTTGTAGCAGAAGTTAAATTCCTCTATTGTGGTTACTTTTCCAGAGAAGCGTGCAGTTGCTGCTTTCATTCACCACAAGGTGGCGTGATAACACAGCTGCACTAAAGATAAAACAGGCAGCATTTACAACTATTTCCTCGTTTTCCTAGTCGCTCATCTGCACAGCGTCACTTATACCCAATATAATTGTTAATTTATGAGACTAAATTAAAATATTTGAAGGTTTTATTGCAATTGCCTGAAAGACTTTGGATTCAATTATCTGCCTATTAGCCACTGTGCATGTGTTTATCTACAACAAAAAGAGACACATGAGGTGTCACAAGGAATCTAATTTGGAATAATAGCGGTTTTAAATTTTGGGATTATTTGATCAGGGAGCTACACTAGTTTCCCTTGTGGGCCATTAGGAGGGTGCACTCCCTGCAAGAGAGGTCTACTCTTTCTATTAAAGGCCCCATCCCTCTTTCCATTATTGCTCAGATGGGACAGAAGGGGGAGGGACGGGGAGAGATGGAGAAAAGGAGGGGTTAAATGGATTTGGGGTTGTGCTTTTTCCCAGACTAGGTCTCAGCATAGGATTATCAGTGGAGAAACACAGGCTTAATGCACGCATGTGCGCTCACATATAAACTCCTGCATAATTCATGCCCATATATGATCGATAAGTCACATGAAACCACCAATCGCAGCTTCTTGGTGTGTACAAGTGTTTTACAAATACTGACACACGTCAGTCAGTGAACTCTGAGCTTATCCTAATGCACGTATAACCCTCCCTGGGTTAGTGCAGTCTTACACCACTGTGTGGCAAAAATTACATGCATATGTACAACACAAAAATTATGGTTTTGACCTAAGCATTGTGTGACTTCAGACCATCTAGTCAGCTAAGAACATTTTGTGTTTGTAGTGTGCTTTTAATGATTAGCTTGCAGACTGTTGCTGATGTCATACCACAATACTGAGTTTTACAGAAGACATTTGGACTTGTCAAGTAGGTGGGACAGAGGTGCGAAAAATGCAATTAATGTTGGCTGGGATCTAGTCAGCTGCTTCAGCTTCAGGGTCCTGGTATTGTGCGTGGTGTAACCTGACTTAAATGCTGGCAGAGGAATTAATGCTGATAGAGAGATGAAGAAGAGAAACAGTTACAAGTAAAGTCAATTATGTCCCTAACATGTCCCCAATATCTGTTTTGTCAAATAAGATAAAATTCTGTCACTTTATTTTTAAATTTTGTTGCAAAATTAGATTTTCAAACATGTCAATGCTATCACTAAAACCTTTCAAAATGTTACCATGAGACGGAGTCAGTCTGTGATCAGTTTGGAACTGAATGGCGTCATGCTGGCAATAACGTGCAATTTTTTTCTGATAGCACAGCAATTAACTGTGGTAAGTTATTGAAAATCACATATGTTGCTGTCTACATAGACAGAAATTCATAGTATATATGTATATATGTAACCAGATTACAACCAGCATGCAGCCTGTTCATTCAAGACTCATTCAGACTGATGGCAACATGTCGGTAATCTCACTGCATTTATGAATTAGACAGGAACTGTTTGTTTGAAGAGTGACTGCAATCAGCCTAAATGTTCTTGTACTATTTTTACTTGTGTGACTGAGCCATTAGCTTGCTCTGAATCAGGTGGTAGCTTTGTCAAGCTAAGTGTGTCCAGATTTGCAAGTGGTTTTTCAGAAACCACTTGCAAAAGTTAAAGTTACCTCAGGATGAAGGTGCATGCGATGAGCTCTCTCTTTATTTATTTAAAACATAGATATTTGGTGTCCCTGGAATGATGCAGTATCACCACACAAAATATCACAATACTATACTATATCTATCTGCCACACCGCTGCCATCCATTCAATCCATCCTTATTCTGCCTATCCATGCCATTATAATTCCACTCATGTAGGAAACAGAATTTTATTTCTAAATTTGAAATCATCTCATGTGTTCTCCAGAATTTAAATGCACTTGATTTGACTTTCTCTCTGAGGGAACTAACTTTAGTCTGTAGACAGATTTTACTCGACTAAAAGCAATCTGGAGTCTGTAAAACATCCTGGGACAATCCTGCAAAGGCAGATGTTAATTGGATCGATGTTATAGGCCGGATGAGCAGAGCCAAAAGCAGTCATGCGTTTTAAATGTATCGGTTAATAACAGTAATCAATGTCGGCCACCAGAACTTGCATCCGACTTTATAACTAACCCCCCACTTGTGCTACATCCTCGAGGTTGATTGTCTTGCTCACTTCCTTAATTTGTTAGTCAATTGGCTGTGTCTCTAATAGTTGATTGGATGCTTTTGTGTCGCACCCCCCCACTCCCACTACTCACCCCGACTGACCTAGTCTTACTGTTGATGAGAAGTGAGGTGCAATGTGGGAAATGGGTCAAACACCACAGCGTCAATTACTGCTCCAGTTGTGGAGGTGCTGCAGATGAACACATGCAAACATTGTGGCTGATATGGCTTTAGCCCACTTCCCACTGGTCTCCCTGTGTTTTTGCTGATATAACATATGCACACTCTTGATTTTTGTTTTTTTCCTCCCTGCAAAACAAGCTAGCCCCAGGTGGCTTGTTGTTTTGTGCCCTTGAGCTACTGGAGGCACTTAACCTAAATTAGCTCAGTCTCTCTCTGTGCCTCTGTGCCTAAATCAGACAAGACCCTCGCCTCAGCAGCATGAGCTGAGTGTGGAGGTCATGATAACAGCCAAAAAAAAAAAAAGATGTGTGACCAAAGCTCTGAGCCGTATTTTTGCTATTGTGTTGTCTTTGACTGAATATATTTTAAGAGTGTTGGCTAAATATCTTAAACCAGTGAAATATTGATGCTAATGAATCATACTGTTAATGCAAATGATGTCATATTCCAGCTGTGACCTATTGATCGTTAGCAGTTATCCCAGCCTGGCCATCATTCACTCCAGACTTTTTATTGAGTGAGTCATGAAGTAGAAAGTCTGCTATTGTAAAGACAGCCGCACACACTCCCACATACACACACAGGTTTATATAGATATATAGGACACAGTGGACCCCTACAGCTGCTGCTCCCCACAGTGCACTATATCTGTATTTAATGCCAGATTTATGGCGTTTTCTGCGTGAAGTTAATTATGAAATTGGATTAATGATTGTGTGCTGCTATGAAGGTGGAACAACACACACTGACACACACACAGACCATTAAGAGAGACGAGCAGACAGCTCTGGTGTTGAAATGTAGGTCAGGAAACCAGTGCAGCAGCCAGCATATTCTCTTCTTTTTGTGCAGGCATCTTTACATGCAAGCATGTGTGTATGCTTACATGCTTGAGTGCATATAGCATTCAGGCACATGCACATGTATTGTCTTACGGCTTGTATCTGTAAGAGCAGATGCTTGATTAAAAACAGAAAAAAACCAAACAGTTGAAGGTTATATAGTGATTCAGTGCAGTAAGAGTGATGTCCAGAATGTTAGCTGTCTCAATTCAGTGGTGTGGACCTGCTGTGGGTACACAAACCCATCCAGCATACTTTAAACCATTATAATAAAAGCAGTTAGACAGACATCTAATGCCTCAAACAGACAAAAACTTTACCCACGCTCCTCAAAGACACACCTAGGTTTTGTGGTTATTGATATGGCAGATCCTCAGAGGGCAGTGAAAAGGGCCGGGAGTCAATATGAGTGGCGACAGCATGGCTGGATGGTAATGGGTCCTAATGTAATCGGTGGGCTGTCTTTATGTTACACTACCAGTGACTAGAAAGGGATTCCACTGGGAAATTATTCTTCAATAGCATGTCAGGCATGTAATACACACGCATGGTCACGATTCTGAGAAGTAACACACATTAAGTTGAATTCTTGAAGGAACAGTATGTATAATTTCGTGGCATCAACCTATTGAATATCTTCCGTCCACCATGGTTTGCTCCACAGAAAAGAACTGATCCTTGTGTTAACATAAACTGTCCAATTCTATATTCAATTTCTGCTCATAGACCCCTCTAAATCCTAAGCACTGGTCCTTTAAGTCAAGGTTAGCACTGGTTGCCTACCAAGTTTTATTCCAGCTCCAAAGCACGAACAATCACAGCGTATCACATGCAAAGCTAGATAGTTTTGAGAAATATAGTCACAGCTTTGTGGACATGCTGACAGTTCTACATGTCTGCAATTCATTCAGTTCAATTTAATTTAATTTTATATATGTAGCGCCAAATCACAACAATAGTCACCTAAAGGTGCTTTTTTAGAGGTTCAATAGTCATCTTCTGGATCTGGGTGACTTTTACCTGGTTAAAGGAGTCTATCCTTTTCATGGCTGTAGTTAAAGCCTGGTCCTGTTCATACAACAGGTGTTGGAGACAATCCGTTTTTTATTTGTTTGGTCAGCCAAAAAAAAAAAAAAAAAAAATCTTCATTTGGGTATTTCTACAATTATCACTCCTTTCCACTTCTCAGCTGCCGAGCTCTAAACACCGAGTCCAAAGCTTAGGCCTTCACAGTGGTGCGATGAGTTAAATCTATTTTTTAAAAGCTTTTTTTATTTGCGGTTTTCCATGTTGTGGCTTCATAATGTATTAATCTAACAAGTAAGACTTTAAATAACCCAAATAAATAAATATATATATATATATATATATATATATATATATATATATATATATATATATATATATATATATATATATATATATATATATATATATATATATATATATATATATATATAACTAAGCACCAGGAAAAACATCAACATGCAAGATTTCCACCATGTCACGGGCCTGTTTTAGCTTCAGTTTATTGTCCTGCTAACTTAAGATGGGGGGTGGGGATTTCATTAGATTTAAAACTCTGTTGCCAGGGAGGAAACACACGGTTAGCTACAAATTCGCTCTGACGGTGGGCATAAAAGTCTCAAATCAACAACAAAACTGCCACCTTCTCAAAAGATCCCAAAGGCTTAGGGGTACAAATCAGCCTTCGTGTAATATAACAATGTTTTAACTCCCTTTAAGAGTGAGCTGCTTTTTTGTGTCCAAGCTTGTGTAAAAGTTTCCCTGTTAAAGGAATGTATAAGATGTTTTTTTAATGGCTGCACACTTTCTTCATTTTGGATTTCTCATTTTGCTGCTATGTCAAAGGTTTCAGAGACTAGATTCAAATGCACTTTGCCTGTCCACAAGCTCAAACAGAGGTATATTTGTGTATCCTCTATCTGTTTTCTCTGTCTTTCTCTTTTATCCTGGCTTGAATTTCAAAGTGGGGGGGTCGGTAGGGAGCACCGGGTCAGACGCCAAGGGAGAGAAAATTAGACGTGACTGCCAAAAACTGCTGGGCTCTGGTGTATGTTTGTCTGTCTTTCTTTTCCTTATCGGTCTTCATCTGTTCTCCTGGATTCCACCTGTAGCTTTTCCCTCGGCTCTTATTTTTTTTGTTCTTTTTTCCCCTCTAACCGCTTCCTTTTCTCTCTCCCCTTGCGTCGCTTCCCATCAAATGGCTCCACTTCTGCCACATCAAAGCATGCTTCAGCTTTTTGCAGATTCAACTTTGCTTTCCACCTCATTCTCTTTCTTCTCAAAGTCTACATGCCTTTTATGCCATCTCCATCAGTATTACAAAGGCATATTTCTGATTGATGCACGTTCCCACACGACTCTGTGTGAGAACAGCTTCATGATGTTTGAACATAAAACAGAAACATGCGTGTGTCACCACATCAACGCTGGCATACGCACACGTGAAACAGAAAACGCCCTTAGACACAAAGGGCAAGGTTTTGCATGTGTTTTGGGACGATGTGTGCGAGTTCAGGGCGTTGTTTTGCAGGGTGTCATGAATCACAAAGAAGGAGAAGCCTATAGAAGGAGGCCCCCTCTGCTTTTCATTCAGGAGAATAATCAAACACTCGCACAGACACACACTGCTAACTTGTGCTCACAACGAAGAAAAACCCCCACACAATTTATGTTGCAAGAACCTTGATTTAGAGTAAAATGTCATCCCAGATGCGCTCAATGAACTTTAAATTTAAACTGCACGCTCTCCTATTTGCATGATTTAATTGCACCTGTCTAAATCCCCACTTAACAAATGCACTAACATTTTTTGAGCTACTCCAATACTTTCAAGTACATTTGTCCCAAATATTTGCAGGATGCCTCTTAAGTGGGTTTATAACCCAGCCATCCTGAACAAACACTGCTAATGGGCCAATTGAAAACCTCCAGAAAGAAAAGCCTTGCAGGCACTGACTTTCTCCTGATGGGCCAGGCTGAGTGGCAGTGATTTGAACATTTGCATGGTGATCTTCAGTCGTTTTACTTATTTTGACAACAGTTGTGGGCTGAAGAGAGTTTAAATGTTAAAGAGAGAGATGGAAAACCTTCTGTCAGAGGAGTTGGTCAGATGGGAAGACCAGAAGAGGGATGGCTGGGGGAAAGGACTGTACAGGGAAAGCATGAAGGAGAGAAAGACCGCGGGAGTTTTCGTGTGTTTCGCCAGTGTCATAAAACTGGCGAAACACACGAAAAACTGTGTTTGTGTGGGTGAGCGTGCATGGGAACTTTACCCCGTGCCAGAATCATTAGTGCGAGAAAAAACAGTTATTAACTTGTTTACACAGCCTAGTCTGTCCGTCACTTTCAGTGTGTGATGCTTTAGCTGAGAATTGGTGTTTATTCAGGAGAAAGTTTGAAGTTTAACATCATTTAACTGCCTTTTTACGAGTGCTGTAGAAGCAGATCTACAGCTAAGCATCAACTCAGCGTATTCCTTGTTTAGGAAACTCGTGAAGTAAAGATTTATGAGGGTGACAAATCAGCTAAAGCGGCACATTTTGTACACAAATATCTCCAGTGCAGCGATAACAGGTATCAACCCCCCGGCTTTGATCTTCCCACTTGCTCATTCCAAATCTTTGTTGGTTTGAGATTATTCATGTCTTCTTCCGTGTTGGGAAGACCAAAGTAATCAGATTCCCTTTGACCCCCGATTTTATGCTTTCATTCAGAGAGGTGTAAAGATAAAAGTAATGGGGGAGGATGAGAGCAAGCAATGTGTTCCTCTACATGCTATAAATAATAGATTTTCATTCACAAAAAAGTAGATGGGGGTGAAAGAGGAGTATTCGTCTTTTAAGGGTTTTGGTATATTTTCTTGTTTGAGTGATTTAAATTTGCCACTGCTGCTAGCAGGTTTGCAAATTGTGCATTTTCAGATAATTATAAGCAAAAATTTAAC